>NW_015151542.1:67055-82681 GCF_000732505.1 Cyprinodon variegatus | reverse complement strand
ATAACATAGTTATGTATAATATATTACATTTCTGACTGTATATCCCTGTAATTATTACACACTGTAGCTTTAAAATGTGTTTTCTAATTCCAGTTTAATTATTCTCTAATATTAGTTGTGTAATTTCTTCACTGCTCAAGGTCAGCTCTATTTATGGAGCTATTTTGTCATCTTGTTTGGGTGTTTTGTTATGTTCATCCAATTTCTTATACATGTTTAACAGTTTTTAATATGCAGAGGATTCCCCTTGTCATTCAGTACATGTATTGGGTTCAGGTAAAATGGGGAGAAACAGCACCCCCTCCTGGTAGTTGGCAGTGATAAGTGGAGTGTACACAGGGACCACTTAGCCAGTCTTGAATGAGGAGCACGAGGTAGGTTCGCTGATATATTTTATGCATTACTGTTATATTCCTTAGCCATCTGTAAAGTGTAAGTAGATTAATGTAGATATGAATGTATTCAAAGGAAACTTTGTTCTTCATAAGGTGGTTTCTTTGGTGACGAGTCTGAGCCCTGCTAATTTTGTGTTTTGCTTTTAAATACAGGTACATATTTTTATTTCTTTGTAAATTTGTAAAATATTGCTGTTTAGTCTTTGCATGAGGTGCAGATTCTTTGGAGACGAGTCTGAGCACTGCTGATTTTGTGTTTTGGTTTTAAATACAAATAAACAACCTTTTTTTCATTCTTCCTGTCTCCTGACCATCTTTAAACACAATGCAGAGTATGAATGAAGGACAGTTTGCATAATTAAAGAGGAGTGACAGGGAACTGAAGGTTACACATGCAGTGAACATTAATCAGGATTTACTTAATTAACTTAGTTAATAAAAAAAATAACTCAGTTAATAAAAACATTAATAAAAGTTTAACAGGTTTATTGAGGGGGTAAACTAGGAGTTGGATCTGGAACTCATTGAGTTGGTAACCCGGAACTGGAAGTGAGAAGGGAAGTTCAGTGGCAAGTTCAGGTACTGTGGGAATCTTGGAAACTCTTTTTGCAAGGATAGGACTCACGTTTTAGGGGGGTCTTGTAAGTTTTTGAATCCAGACTGTGTGGTATATCCAGAGAATAGTGAACACGTTGGAGGGCGGACAGGTTGACAAGCGTTGGACCCGGAGGAGTAATGGAGCGGACTGTCACTCGGATTTCTGATGGGTACTTGAACGGAACATATGGAGGTTTTCCCCTGCTCAGAGTAAACTCGGTTTTTCCTTTCAAGGGACAGAAAGTCCAGGAATCCAGTAACACAGGAAAGCTGCCATGGAGCAAAGACAAAAAACTGGTTAGACTCAGAGAAACAAAGCTAGGTTAGACTCAACTAAACTCAGCTTGGCTAAAGTACCCAAAACTGGCAAACACTCTGGCGTTGAGGTAGTGACAGCCCACTGCTCAAATACTCCTCCAGATAATGATCCAATGAGTCGCAGGTGTGCAAGGAGGGACAGCGAAGACAGGGCACCTCCTGGTGGTGGAAAAAGGACACACACAAACAGGCCATGCAAACTGGATTCCTAACAGTTTTGTTGTTTACGTTTGTGTATAGATGAATTGAGAGAAACTCTTACTATGACAATAATTGTCAGGATATCCTTAATCGTTTTGTTGGCCAAAGATCAGATTTTTGATCGAACTTATCGTCTTTCAATTATCTGGGATCGTGTTGGGGAGGTAGCAGGCTCAACAGGGTAGTGGGTCAATAACGGTGTCTGGGGCATTTTTTTGAAGGTTCACACAGACTTCCATGTGCTCAACAGAGGTAGCATGACTGCCTTTAGGTACTGAGATGAGATCCCCAGACCCCTTGTAAGACCATATGCTTGTACGATTGGCCGTGGGTTCCTCCTAATGCAAGACAATGCCATACTTCATGTTGCTGGAGTGTGCCAGCAGTTTTTGCAAGATTAAAGGCATTGAAGCTATGGACTGCCCTGCCCATTCCCCAGACCTGAATATAATTGAGCCCATCTGGGACATCATGTCTTGATCCATCTACCAACGTCACGTTGCACCACAGACTGTCCAGGAGTTGGATGATCCTTAAGTCTATGTCTGGGAGGAGATCCTTCAGGAGACCATCTGCCACCTCATCAGGAGCATGCCCAGGCCTTGTGAGAGGTCCCACAGTCAAATGGATCCCACACACAATACTGAGTCTCATTTTGACTTGTTCTATGAACATTACATCAAAGCTGGATCAGCATGTAGTGTGTTTTTTCACTTTTATTTTGACATTATTAAAGAGCTCTCACACCCCCACCATGGACTCTTCTCCCTGCTGCCCTCTGGGAAAAGATGCATCTTTGGGTACATTGGGTCGTCCCTACAATGAGCATCGGCCCATCTGGCATGTGCCCTGTATGGCCATTAGCCAGTCTGGCTCTGCCTCCAGGTCTTGTAAATATCTAAAGATTTATCTATTGGACCCATGATAGTTGAGAATAAAGATACTTATCACTTATTTTGAGGTTCAACACACTGTTTTCAATTGATGCATTTTAATTAGAGGCACTTCGAAATGACACTATATTTGCTATGAACTGACACTGACGAAACTATATTTAATAACATTGAGATTTTGAAAATCATCAATAAATGATAATTGACTGAAATCAAAAAATTTAAAAAGAAACTACAATTTTTTTTGTTTTGCCCACTAACACCAGTTAGTGCTTCAGATCATGGACTCCCCCTACAGGAGATAAATCATCCAGGGACACTTTGTTAAGATCCCTGGATCCTGCTGTCATAACCCCACTATCATAACCATATCACTATGACATAATCTGCCATATGTCTGCATACTTACATCGGTATTCATATTGCTGCAATAAAAAAAGAAAAAACTGATCTTTTTATCTGTATTATAAAATCCTCTGCTCCTTTATTTAAAAACCGTCTTCATAGTCCTGCTGTTTATGGTTTAAATTTTTTATTGCCAGTTTTTTTAAGCTGTTGCTGACTGTTAGACTGCTGAGTAAAGGTCAGAGAAAAGTAGCTTAACTTATTAACCAAGATGGCTTTTCTCTTAAAATGAGCCAAACCTTCTGTTTCTTTCATTTTTTTAAAGCTACAATGCTCTACAATTACAAGGATTTATTGATAGAAATGTAATATACATATGTTGTTTATTATCGTGTACAGTGCAAACTGAAAGTCTCAATCTTTATGTGTGCGTTGCCTTAGAAATAGCTACTTATGATAATTACACAGGCGCAGGTGTCACATTAATGGAGGCAGACATCTTTGCGCTGACCAACTAGTGACTGTACGGATCATCATTACACTGGAATGGGTCTGTGTCGAGTTGGACTTCTATGAAATCTATACCCCACACTGTCTGATAAAATACGATTATAAAATCATCTACATAAACAAACCTCATCATTACTTGACAAGACAGGCGATGTGGGNAAACATTTCAGCAGAGGGTTAACATTGGAGGCTGAGAGTCACATGTGAGTCTATCTGGTATTTGAGCATCAGTTGCGTGTGAGTGCGTTCAAATTGTCCATGAAAGCTGTCCAGAGGCCATTGTAGGTCATAAGATGGAACTTTATTAACAGGTGCTACAGTTCTGAATGCGTCCACAGGTGTCCGAGGGCAGAGGAGGGTGGGGGAGCTGGCAGTTCTGGGCCTTTCCACCGTAACATCCAGGGGAGTTTTTGATAAGGGGGAGGCCAAAATCCAAAAATACATTTTTTTTTTTTTTTTCAAAGCAAGCTGCATAGAATTTTTCATCAGCCTTGAAGTCTATTTTTGCTGGGCTCCACATCCAATATTCCAAATCTGTTGGGCTTTTTCACCTTAAACCCAGTGTGCACATCCAAGGTATTATCCCATCTCAACTTTGAGTTAAACCGCAGCCAGCTTGTGTTTCCATCACATCCAGCATACGGCTCAATTCACAGTCCTGCTTGTACACAGCCTTTGTGAGCGCGTAAACCGCTGCTGGCAGCCTGGTCAATGCATAAGTTGCCTCTGACATCCTCTGTAATTGTAGATACATCAGGTATCCTCCAAATCCAAACATGTATATGTCTTCCATGTCAACATCAATAAATACACCATCTTCCAAACCTTCCAGGAGTCCAGGGTGTATCCCACGAAGTATGTCCCGGCAGGACAGGATGGGTCTCCTTTACCATGTCGTCTAATTGAGAAAATTTGAGGGACTAGCTGACCAGGTCCATTGTTTGATTATGGTAATATGAAGAGAGGGCACAGAAAAGACAAGACACAGCAAAGCAAACACAGAGCAGGGAGGTACAGGAGCAGCCGGAAAATGCGACCGCCTCTGCCGAGAGCAGAACAGAAACCTTACTTCCAGCCAATTTAGGGCTGTTCCTTTGGTCTCCTTCGGTTGGGATGTACCTAGAACATTTCCAAAGGAAGTGGTTATGGGGTGCACCCAATAGCTCTCTGAGACACCTCATCTGATTCCTCTCGATGTTGAGGAGAAGCGGCTCTACTCCGACGCTCTTCCGAATGTCCGAGCTAATCAATCTAAATAAATGGGATGCCTGGACAGCATGTAAAGGAAGCTCATTTTAGCTGCTTGTATCTAGGGTCTTGGTTTTTAAGAAAATGACATTTCACATTTCAAGACAATAGGTGGAGGTAGGATAGTAGACCAGCTGGTAAATCAAGAGTTTCGTCTTTGGGCTAGTGGTTGAATTATAAAGCAGCTGCACTGATCTATCCATCAATCTCCTGCTCCTTCATGCCACCATTCTCGAACGTCAGGGTGGGCTTAATATCTCCCATTAATATATGTCTATCATTGTCCAGGATTTAGATGTGGTATACCTATTGTTTTGAGAACCTTTGGTTTTAGAAGGAAAACTCAAGTAGGAAGTTGTAAAAGACAGTAGGCATATCAGTGCTCTGGCAACAAAAGTTTCAATTAAAATTCCCAGAGTTTTTCATTTAAGTTTGATGTATAGGGGGAGTGGCGGCCTAGTGGTTAGGGCATAAGGCTTTAAATCCTGAGGTTGTGAGTACAATCCCCCACTTTCATAGACTGCCACTCTGGGTCCCTGAGCAATACAGAGAAGTAAATTTGCTCTGTATTAAAAAACAGTATAAATAAGATTTCTATTTTATAAAAAAAAAAAAGATGAAAATTTATAGAATAGAAGGAATAAAGCATTTGTATCTTATTTTATAATTTTTGCATATTTCTTTTCGTATTGTCCCTTCAGTTTTCTGAGGCTCTCCTAACCTGTGGCCCCAGTTTGGAACGAAAAGAAAAAAAATCCTACTCTATACTTTACCCATCTGCATGCCTTCCGTGTACATGCTCATTACGGGAAAACATAACTTCAACCAGTTCATCTGGTTAAAGATAACATGAGGCCCATTTTCGGCATGCAGTTTGTCTTGTATTTGTCTTTCCTCGTGCAACACAGAAAAGTGTCGAAGAGCTTTTTGCTTTTTCATCAGATTGTACCTCAATAACTTACACAAAAATGTGATTTAAAAAGAGAATAACTGTTTGACCAAAAGACGACAGATAAAGCTGGCTACAGAGTCTGCTTATAAATTGAAACTTTAATGAATTAAACATGGAGTGAGAACCACTCCCATCTTTAAAGCAGCCTGACAGCTTCCTGATGCTTCCATTCATAGATCAGCCTTAGTCAAAACCTTTGCATTGTTGTTAAAGGCGCCAACAACTCAACTTGCTGCAGGTCAGTGACTAATTGACAAACAAAAGAAGCTTGGATTTTGGTGCGATTTGTGTATTTGCTGAAAAGTACAGAAAGGAGCTATAGGCTTTTTTGTTTGTTTTTTCAGGGATTAAAATGACCCAGCCAAGAAGTCAGACTGACGCAGCTAGATTCTCATGCGCCATCTGTTTGGATTTACTGAATGATCCAGTAACTATTCCCTGTGGACACAGTTACTGTATGACCTGTATTAAAGACTTCTGGAAAACAGAAGATCAGAGGAGGATCTACAGCTGCCCTCAGTGTAGGGAGAATTTTATACGTAGACCTATCTTAAAGAAAAACATTGTATTAACAGAATTAGTAGATGATCTGAAGAAGACTGGACATAAAGCTGCTGCAGCTGATCACTGCTATGCTGGACCTGAAGATGTGGCCTGTGATGTCTGCACTGAGAAGAAGATGAAAGCTGTCAAGTCCTGTCTGGTGTGCTTAGTTTCTTATTGCCAGAATCACCTCCAGCCTCACAATGATGTCTCTGGATTGAAAAGGCATAAGCTGGTGGACCCCTCTAGGAAGCTTGAGGAGATCATCTGTTCTCGTCATGATGAGGTGATGAAGATCTTCTGTCGTACTGATCAGCAGTGTATCTGTTATCTCTGCACCATGAATCAACATAAAGGTCATGAAACAGTCCCAGCTGCAGCAGAAAGGACTGAGAAGCAGAAGGAGCTTCAGGGGATACGACAACAAATCCAGCGGAGAATCCAGGACCAGGAGAAAGATGTGAAGCTGCTTCAACAGGAAGTGAAAACCATATTTGTCTCTGGCTATAAAGCAGTGGACGACAGTGAGAAGATCTTCACTGATCTGATCCGTCTCATCCAGAAAAGAAGCTTTGATGTGAAGCAGCAGATCAGATCCCAGCAGAAAACCAAAGTAAGTCGAGTCAAAGAGCTTCAGAAGAAGCTGGAGCAGGAGATCACTGAGCTGAAGAGGAAAGATGCTGAGCTGGAGAAGCTCTTAATTATAGAGGATCACACCCAGTTTCTCCAGAACTACCCCTCACTGTCAGCACTCAGTGAGTCTACACACTCATCCAGCATCAATATTCGTCCTCTGAGATACTTTGAGGATGTGACAGCAGCTGTGGTGGGGCTCAAAGAAAAACTGCAAAACATCCTGAGAGACATGAGGACAGACATCTCACTGGCAATAACTGAAGTAAATGTTTTACTGTCAGAACCAGAACCAAAGACCAGAGCTGGATTCCTAAAATATTCACAAGAAATCACACTGGACCCAAACACAACATCTACACAACTTTTACTTTCCGAGGAATGCAGAAAGGTGACTTTTAAGAAGAAGTCCCTACCTTACTCTGATCACCCAGACAGATTTACATTTTATGATCAGGTGCTCAGCATCCAGAGACTGACAGGACGTTGTTACTGGGAGGTCGAGTGGAAAGCAGAAGTAACTAATCTTGCAGTTGCCTACAAAGACATCAGCAGAGACGGGACGTCAGATGAATGCATGTTTGGATTCAATGATAAATCCTGGGTGTTACGCTGTCACACAAAGGGTTATCTATCTTTGCACAACAGTGTTAGAACTCCTGTACCAGGTCCAGTTTCCTCCAGAATAGGAGTGTATCTGGATCACAGAGCAGGTATTCTGTCTTTCTACAGCGTCTCTGAAACCATGACTCTCCTCCATAGAGTCCAGACCACATTCAGTCAGCCTCTATATGCTGGTGTTCGGCTTTTCGATGAGGGAGACTTTGCCGAGTTTAAACAACCTGAATAGACCAGAGCTACAGAGTTTGTTTGGTTTTTATGTGAGAAAAAATATATTTATTGTAAAATGTGGGTATGGTAATATACAATTGGAGTCTTTCAAGGTTATATTAGACATAGAAAAACACAAAAAATCATACTAAACATGAAATCATGTTTTGATTCCATTTTCTTTATTGAGCTGCAAACACCTCAAGACAAACGTTCAACAACAAGATTTACTTGATGGACCTTTTAGGCCAGTGAAGATCCTCTTGTTATAAGCTCTTATTATATCTAGCTTAACTGTAAATGCTTATACATAGGAGCTATTTTTAAATACAAGCCTATACAATTACAAAATCCCTTCTATATTATCATTTTAAAACAGAACAACTAATTTTTAAAGCGTAAAAAACAGAAAAAAAGGTACTCCCTTAAAAAAAGTGACACAATCTAGTCAGAAATATAACTATGGTAAGGAAAGGACATTAATATAGAGGATTTGAATACATTTTTAGTTTGAGAATAATATAAAAAATACACATCAAATATATAAAATTTAGATGTTTATTCTTTTACAGTGATGACTATGGAAACTATACAACTATTGTGGTTATTTCTCCTTTGTTTCTCTGAGCATTTTCAGTGATTGTTTTCCCAGAACTTCTGCTTCAAACCAGATCCATTAGGTCATTGAAACTTTAAACATCTGCATGTAAGTTTATCAATTCAGAAAAGTCAAAACAATAGTTTTATTCAACAATCATGTGACAACTCTATAAACTGGGAAGATTAAGGTATAGTTCACAAATATATTGTAAAAGGTATTTAAATGATCTTGGAATTGAGATAAAAAGGAAATAATTACTTAATCAAAACACCTGTTAGATCATTTAGACCATTTTATTCATTTGACTTTTGCCATGTTTTTTTTTTTCAAGATTAGGTGTCATTTTAAATTGATGCCTTTTTTTTTTGTTAAAACAAAAATAATGACTCTAATATGAATTGGTTTATGTGTTTTCATTGAATCCCTGTCCTCTCATGTCTGTAAAAAAAAAAAAAAAAACACTTAATCTTTGACAGTTCAGTATTATTCAGTTGTAGTATTCTAGTGCTGCTGGGCTAATTGTGTTTAAATCTAATTATTGTTTAATTTAAGTGTTCCTCTGACAATGGCTGCTAACAGTTATAAACAGATTATTTTCTATAATCTGTTAATGTTCTAATTTTGTAGTGAATGTAATATTTGTCCTGTTCTACATGGATTAAAATGTGAAAGTAAATCCAAAGAAATAAAATATAAATAGCTCCCTGAGCCATCATTGATGTTTCCTGACTGGGTTTGTTATGGCATCAGTATTCTGCGAAAAAGGCACACATGCAATAAATACTCCCACAAGCAGATTAACTTCATACAGACGCTGATAAACGACTCATCTCACGCTCCTAATAACTTTTGTTACTTTGAAGGTGTTAACCACTGGACAAAATTTCATGAAATCCCTTATCTTGACTTCTGATGTGTTGCCAAGGTAACCATCATATACTGTCTTCCTGTTTTCAGCTAATGTTTGAGCTAGCAGAAACTATTTGACTGGAACTTTTTTTTTTGTGGGTGTCTTATAATAGTTTTTTAATGGACACCCAGCAGCCAATCAGAATCCAGTATTCAGACAGTGTTAATTTAATGATGATTTGCTAACAAGCCTTCAACTGTTAAAGAGAAATGGTTTGCCTGAAGTTGCATAGCTAGGAAGAAGAGTACACGTTATTTTATTTGTGGAAAATACTTTAAAAGTGACAAAATTTGACATGAGCTCACAGAAACAGGTCCACACACAGGTAAGAGAAATCCATAGATGCATAAAAAGCAAACAACAAGTGCAGAGAAGGAGCATGTATTCATGGTTGTGCTACATTTGGGAGCAATGTCACTACAAGCTTGGACAGTTTTAGGGGGCGGGGCTAAACTAAAGGCTCCTTCAGGGTCTCTCAGTGATTTAGCTGCATAGCTTACGTGAGCTCCTGTTCTCATCTTAAACTATAGGTAATCAGATTGCTTAATTTGAAACTAAACTTACAGGATTGGTTGCCTTTATGCTGGATAGGGTCGACACGTGTCAGTAAGCCATTCCCCCTACCAGTAAAAGATGTTTTAAACAGCTTTTCCAGTCGGAAAGGTGTATAGGAATTGCCCGCAAAATTGAAGGACTCTTAAGCAGCCCTCAGTTTAGGCCCGCCCCCCTGCACAAAAACAATGCCAGCTTCTAGTGAAATCGTAGCTGAAGCAACTTTGCAGTGACACTGAAATAATATCTCATTGAAAAAAAAGTGGTATCATCATAAGTTTTTACTTTTTTTAGAAGGAAATATTAGAACTTTCAGTGTTTGAATTTTTGATGATTGACTTTCTTTTCCATATGGATGATTGTGAAGATTATTATGGTGTCATATGATGTTGATATAATAAAATATCAAATGACATCATTATAATTTTGAAATAATCAAAAGTATTTCATTGAAATACACAAGTGATATTTTAAAGTTGAATAATACCAAAGCACACAGATAAAACAATGGAATCACTGATTAAACTAATTAATTTGTGATTGGTGTGACGTCTGACAGAGCAGTCAACACTCAAGGATTAATTAAGCCTGGATGTTAGCCTGCTCTGGAGAAGGCTAGCTGCTCAGACTAAATCACTATGGCTAACTTATGCATTACTGCCTTTGGGAAACATAGGGGGACCAGTCATTGGTCCACACCACTTAGTTAGTCCCCAAAATGAACCATAGTCCTGAGAAATTGTCCCCATAGGATAACAAAGACATGGTCACACACAAAACAAATGAAAACATGAAAACCATGATCAAACACCAAGATGATTATTTAGTAATTAAAATAAGTTGTTGGACTGGCCTATGAGGTCAAGCCTATACAGTATCTCTTACAGGACGTTGTTTGTCACAGTAACCCGTCAGTCCAGGTCCTACCTGTTCACAAGATTATAGACAGGGTGACTAATATCTTAAGCATGAATTGTTTCTAATAATAGCCTTTCTCAGACAACACATTCCACAGAGCATATGATGGTTTAAAAGACTTTGAAAAGACATGATTTACGTCCAAACACCATCTACATTTGGTCTAAAAGTGAAAGGTGAAAATCCAGAATTTTCAGATCGTTGAAAAGTTGTTAACTGAGTTTGCAAGTTCTTTTTAATGTGTATGATTGGACAAGAGTTGTACAAAATGAGACTGAACAAACACAGCCCAACTTTCAAAAACTGTGTCTTGACTAAATTAAGACTGTGACGGACCGACCAGATTTAGCCTAAAAGCCACTGTCTAAACAATGTCTGGTGTTTGGAGGGATAGAGATGTCTTTGACAAGTTTTAAAGATATTTTAAATGTTTCATCAAAAATACGTTTCTCATATTTATCATTTATAGTAGGTACAGGATTTTCAGAAAAAAAGTTTTTACCTGCCTAAGAAAATACATTTTAACTCCTCATTCACCTGGAACAAAACATGCAGTGATAACCACTCCCACCTTTAGCACACTGAGAGACGGGCAGTATATTTCCTGGTGCTTCTATTCAAAGATAAGACAAAGCCAGAATTTCTTCATTGTGTTGAAGGGCTAGCAAGTGGCAGCTGCTGAGATCAGTGATTCAATGAGAACAGAAATAAAGTTTAGCTTTTTCATGACATAATTATTAGCTGAAAAGGAGAGAGGCTATAGGCATTTTTAGGGACTAAAATGGCACATCTACGAACTCAGACGAACTCAAGCAAATATTCTTGTTCCGTCTGTTTGGATCTACTGAAGGATCCAGTGACTATTCCCTGTGGACACAGCTACTGTATGGACTGTATTAAAAATGTCTGGGATGGAGAAGATCAAAGGAGAACCTACAGCTGCCCTCAGTGCAGGGAGACATTTAGAACAAGACCTGTTTTGAAGAAAAACATCATGTTAGCAGAATTAGTGGAAGATCTAAAGAGGACTGGACTCCAAGCTGCAGCAGATGATCACTGCTATGTTGGAACTACAGATGTGGCCTGTGATGTCTGCGTTGGGACAAAGATGAAAGCTGTTAAATCCTGTCTGGTCTGTAGTGCTTCTTATTGCGACAGTCACCTTCAACCTCACTTTGAGGTACCTGCGATGAAACAACACAAGCTGATGAACCCCTCCAAGATGCTCCAGGAGAACCCCAGCTCACCTCGGAGCCTGATCCAGGCCAAAATTACAGACAAAATGAAAGAAGTGAAGCTGCTTCAACAGGAGGTGGAGGCCATCAATGTCTCTGCTGATAAAGCAGTGGAGGACAGTGAGAAGATCTACAATGAGCTGATTCATCACATCCAGAAAAGAAGCTCTGATGTGAAGCAGCAGATCAGATCCCAGCAGGAAGCTGAAGTGAGTCGATTGAAAGAACTTCAGGAACAGCTGGAGCAGGAGATCACTGAGCTGAAGAGGAAAGAAGCTGAGCTGGAGAAGCTCTCAAACACTGAGGATCTGAACCAGTTTCTCCAGAACTACCCCTCACTGTCAGCACTCAGTGAGTCTACACACTCATCCAGCATCACTATTCACCCTCCAAGATACTTTGAGGATGTGACAGCAACCGTGTCAGAGATCAGAGGTAAAGTAGAAGACATCCTGAGAGACACATGGGCAAACATCTTACTGACAGTAATGGAAGTGGAGGTTTTGCTGTCAGAACCAGAACCGACAACCAGATCTGAATTGCTTAAATATTCATGTGAAATCACTCTGAATCCAAATACAGCAAACAGAAATCTGATATTATCTGAGGGGAACAGAAAAGTGACCTATAAGGAAGTAAAACAGCCTTATCCTGATCATCCAGATAGATTCACGGATTATAACCAGATCCTTAGCAGGGAAAGTCTGACTGGACGCTGTTACTGGGAGGTGGAGTGGAAAGGGGATGGAGTTTATGTAGCAGTTTCATATAGGAACATCAGCAGGACAGGGAAACTGGCTGACAGTAAATTTGGACTCAATGAAAACTCTTGGTTATTATTCTGTTGCAAAAGGTTCTTCAAATTTTTTCACAACAGCAATGAAAAACGATTTTTTATTCCAGTTTCCTCCAGAGTGGGAGTGTATCTGGATCACAGAGCAGGTATTCTGTCTTTCTACAGCGTCTCTGAAACACTGACTCTCCTCCATAGAGTCCAGACCAGATTCACTCAGCCTCTATATGCTGGAACAGGGTTTGGTGTGCATGATACCGCCAAGCCTTATGGTGGAAGCTCCGCTGAGTTTCTTAAACTGAAATAGTCAGAGTTGATATAAGGTCAAGTTGGTTAAAAGGTGTATTTTTTCTAGTTTCTTTAGTCTCGTTGATGTGTAATTTCTTCACTGTAGAGGACAGCTGTCTTGCTAGAACTGTTTTCTTATGGGATTTTGTTGATGTTGTAGTTTGTTTGGGTGGAAGCAACTTCCAGCTTCGGTTCAGCCATTCAGACTGTGCTGAGGAGGATTTAAAAAAAAAAACTGAACTGTTGACATTTACATGTATTGCTTTGTCAAACCAAATGTTCAAATATATGCACAGATGAGCTGATTATCATAATTGTCATTAATAGGTGCATTAGTCATTGTTTAATAAAACAAAGATCTGATTTTGGATTAAACTGATTATAAGAATAAATGAAAAAATATTGTGTAATGATATAAGGTTATTTGAGTTATTTGATTTGAGTTAATGTGTTAAGTTCCTATATGCCTTAGTTTCACTTTCGACCTTTGTCCATATGAAATTAGTTTATTTACTTCAGCTTCTGCTCTAACGACCAACAAATGCCAGTTACATTCTCTCCATATTTTTCCCCTAGTTTCTCATATCTCATCACTGGATTCTTAGGTTTTTGTTAATTTCAAGTAAAGTTTATTTACATGATGTCATAAAGCGCGGACAGATGGACCCAGTATTCAAGGAGAGACAGTCAGTAGGAAAGTTCAAAGGGTTTATTTAATGAAAAACAAAACTTAAAGGGGAGCTGCTAGGATCTGTGGCACGCGGCAACTGCAGGCGGGGGGGCGGGGCACCGTCCAATCTCTGACACTCTGTAGTGGGAGAAACAAAGGTAAGTGACCATGTTCATCTGACAGAAGATGATTATCTGAGTTGGTCACTTACCTGGTTTAACAGTCCAGTCCAAGAGTGTCCCCAGTGCTGCAGTCCCAGAGGTCATGCAGGAAAGCCGATCTTGGTCAGGGATCCAAAACAGACAGAACAGGATCCAGATCAGGCTGGAACAGACAGGTGGCAGGATCCAGGCTTCCAGGCATCATAGAGCTCCCAGGCCGGTTCAGAGTCTGACTGGGACCGGAAGTATGACCAGGTGGTCACGCACAGGAGCAGACAGGATCAGGTGCAGACAGGCAGGCTCAGTGGAAGAGGGTAGCCGAGACAGGACGTGGAACCGGAACTTGATGCAGGAACTTTAAACTGGTCTTCTCCTTGGAGCCAGGCTTACTAAGATAAAAACTGAACCTCCCCACATATAGAACCAAAAACCCAGAGGACTCCGCGGGGGAGGAACAGTGGACGATCAGGAAATGAGACAAACACAAAAACCTCTTTCCACTGGCTGCAAGGATCCAGGACATGAACCAAGAAATCAAAATAACAGACAGGCTAACAGAAAGACAAATAATGATCTGGCCCTGAATGCTCAGGCTGAACTGAAAATAACCCAGAGGAAACAGGTGAGAGGAATAAATTATAATTGAGGCAGGGAGGGAAAACGACAGGTGAAAGAAATATCCAATTAAGGAGGAGCAAACAGGCCAGATCATCACACATGATCACCAGTAAGTTCTGGGGGAAGCAGTCTTAGCAGAGAATTCCAAACTTACCTCTCCCCAGACACCCTGAGGAATTCCCAGGCCAGCTAAGAGACATAGTAAATCAATCAATCAATCAATCAATCAATCAATCAATCAATCAATCAATCAATCAATCAATCAATCTTTATTGTCAACCACAATTTGCATTGTAATTCAACACGTTCAACACATACTTGGGGGGCTGGACAGGGGAACGATTTGACTGAGCCCATCCCTGCCAAAGAACGGTGCTGTTAGACGCATTCTTTTGGCTGCTGGGGGCCTCGCCATGAGACAGTTTCCTTAGGGCACATCTCTGTGGAAAGATAGGAGCCACATTGTGAGGCAGAGGCAACACATTTCACATTTTATCCTTGACGGTGTATAATTTGAGATCAAATCAAAAAACACCTAAGCACTAGAAAAGCACATATAAACATGAGAAAAACATTTCAGCAGAGGGTTAACATTGGAGGCTGAGAGTCACATGTGAGTCTATCTGGTATTTGAGCATCAGTTGCGTGTGAGTGCGTTCAAATTGTCCATGAAAGCTGTCCAGAGGCCATTGTAGGTCATAAGATGGAACTTTATTAATAGGTGCTACAGTTCTGAATGCGTCCACAGGTGTCCGAGGGCAGAGGAGGGTGGGGGAGCTGGCAGTTCTGGGCCTTTCCACCGTAACATCCAGGGGAGTTTTTGATAAGGGGGAGGCCAAAATCCAAAAATACATTTTTTTTTTTTTTTTCAAAGCAAGCTGCATAGAATTTTTCATCAGCCTTGAAGTCTATTTTTGCTGGGCTCCACATCCAATATTCCAAATCTGTTGGGCTTTTTCACCTTAAACCCAGTGTGCACATCCAAGGTATTATCCCATCTCAACTTTGAGTTAAACCGCAGCCAGCTTGTGTTTCCATCACATCCAGCATACGGCTCAATTCACAGTCCTGCTTGTACACAGCCTTTGTGAGCGCGTAAACCGCTGCTGGCAGCCTGGTCAATGCATAAGTTGCCTCTGACATCCTCTGTAATTGTAGATACATCAGGTATCCTCCAAATCCAAACATGTATATGTCTTCCATGTCAACATCAATAAATACACTATCTTCCAAACCTTCCAGGAGTCCAGGGTGTATCCCACGAAGTATGTCCCGGCAGGACAGGACGGGTCTCCTTTACCATGTCGTCTAATTGAGAAAATTTGATCAATTGCATAGAGAGACTAGCTAACCAGGTCCATTGTTTGATTATGGTAATATGAAGAGAGGGCTCAGAAAAGACAAGACACAGCAA
>NW_015151542.1:58561-67045 GCF_000732505.1 Cyprinodon variegatus | reverse complement strand
TCTGATGTTTTGTTTTAATGAGCTTTCTGGAAACATGTCAGAATAATTAAAAAGTACACTGTTTTTATACATACTAGCAGGCAACTGTAAAAATAAGTTATTTTGGACAGTAAATTTAGGCACGTACTTAACACCAGCATTTTACAGTTTGCTCATAGTTTTTGGTTTTCTAACACAGACTTGATGTTCAGTTGAGTTGTGTTATATTTCATCTGGGTGGTAGATTTACTGCTGTCAGTTCTTGTCATGTCTGTAATCCCAAACCCAGTAGCAAATCCTTTTGGACATTTTTAACATTTCCCAAAACTAATTCATAAGCTTTTTAATAGTAGAAAAAGTCAGGAAACATTGGCTATATTTACCTCCAGAGATGGTAGAAGAACCACCATAGCCTGAATGCTAATGGGTTTTTTTTTTCATCTTTGCACCTCTGCACTAAGAACAAATGAAAGACCTCCTTAAAAAGTTTCAGTTTTTCAGTTTAATTTAGATAGTGGTACAGAGAGTGGGCAGAGAGTGGTACTTCAGAAAAAATGAGTTCCAGGATCACAAAACATAGCTAGCATTTCGAGTGTACCAGAGCATTGAAAGCAATGCCAGCAATCTAACTAAGGGCATTTTATGGCAGAAAATCAAATAAACTATGCAGTATGATGAACCCAATAATGAATGAAACAACAAAAATTTTTATTTGAGTGAGATTTTAGAGGGATGTCTGTAAGCATCTAATCATAGACATCACACCAGGACATAAAGCCGGTTTACCAAAATAAAAATACTCAATTTTATTTTTATTTAACTTTTATTTTAACCTTTATTTTACCAGGAAGTCCCTTGAGATAAAATCTCTTTTTCGAGGGAGAACTCAATGTGTACAATGTTTAAGCAACATCAGCTTCTTTTAACTATTACATAAAGACTTAAAAAAACATAGTCAACTGAATTGAATTTGTCTGTGTAAAAAGCTTATTTGAATATTCCGGCATATGAAGATAATAAAAAAATAAAATTGAACTTTATTGATCTCATATTGGAGAAATTTTTCCTCTGCATTTAACCCATCCCCTTGGATAGCAGTGGGCTACCATAGTAGTACGCCCAGGGAGCAGTGTGGGGTTAAAGCTGAAGTCTGTAAGTTTTTAAAAATCACTTTTTTGTCATATTGGCTAAAACTGTCCCTATGCACAGACAGCAGTACATGTGATATGTAACCTGTGAAAAAAACTGCTTCAATTGGTCCCGCATACTGCCTGTATTTCAATCTGGAAAGAATAATTCGGGACGAGTCAAAACAACCAATCACAGCCAGAGGAGCGTCTGATGGAGTGTCAATCACAGCTCACACACGCTGAACCCCAACCCCCCCTTCTGGTCGCATGCGGTAGCCGCGCAGATGCTGTGAGAGGGGTGGAGCTTGGAGGTGGGGCATGAGTGAAGCAGAGAGGGTGGGGGAGTGGCGTGAAACCTGTTTTTCTTCAAATGTTACAGACTGCAGCTTTAAGGGTCTTGCTCAGAGACCCAGAGTGGCAATCTGTGAGAGTGGGGCTCGAACTCAGAACATCAGGATTCCAAGCTCTATGCCCTAACCACTAGGCCACCACTCCCCCTATATGAACCAGGTCTATTAATCTCTTAATGTACATTGTGACATGATGATGATACATGTTAGCTATTGGTATTGGGTTTATACTGGGTGATCTAGGAGAGGCCAGGAGTAGAGCCGCCTCTTCACTTTGAGAGGAGTCAGCTGGGATGGCTTGAACATGTTTTTACAGATTCCCGCTAGACACCTCCCTCTTGGGTGTGTCTGAAGTACAACATGGTGAGGAGGCTCAGTGCACAGCCCAGACTATGTCTCTCAAATGGCCATTTATTCCTTTGGGCTTCCTTCAGATGAATTGAAGGAGGTCTGTGGATATGGATGCCTGTTGTGGGAAAAAAAGTTTTCAACTATTTAGTCCAGTTAAATAAAGGAGATTGATGGATTTACTCAGTCGGCACTTTATTTACTTTGCAAAGTTAGCAGTATCTGCACTCTCTGCTGACACTAACTGCCCGACCCGTTCCGGCATAAGTGGAAGGTGAGTAAAAGCACTGATTTATAGTTTTACAACATATCATGAGTAGTCGCTACTTTATGATGGATTCAACTCAACAGAAATGACCTCTGATCTCCGGAGCACTGATAACAGCAAGAAGAGTCACTCCCATCTACAGTACCAGGAAGTCAAGACGGATAGCTGTTCCAGTAAAGCTTCATGTGACACATTAACTTTCTCTCAACTGACACACAAGTGAAAGAGCATTTCAGAGAGATCAGATGGATTCTGCAAAATTATCTTGTTGTATTTGTTTGGATATCCTGAAGACCCCAGTGACTATTCCCTGTGGACACAGCTATTGTATGAACTGCATTAAAACTTACTGGGATCAAGAGAAACGAAAAGGAGTCTTCAGCTGCCCTCAGTGCAGGGAAACCTTCACACCGAGGCCTGTCCTGGTCAAAAACATTGTGTTAGCAGATTTAGTGGAGGATCTAAAGAAGACTGGACTCCAAGCTTCTCCAGCTGATCACTGCTATGCTGGACCTGAGGATGTGGCCTGTGATGTCTGCACTGGGAGGAAGATGAAAGCTGTTAAGTCCTGTCTGGTCTGTATGGCTTCTTATTGTGAGAATCACATCCAGCCTCACTATGCGTCATTTGCTTTTCGGAAGCATGAACTTGTTGATGTTTTTTCAAAGCCCCAGCAGAATATTCACTCCCGTCATGATGAAGTAAGGAGGATTTTATTTAATAAATTTAAAACAGCTGTCCCGGCAGCAGCTGAAAGGACTGAGAAGCAGAAGGAGATGGAGGCAATGAAAAAAAGAATCCACCAGAGAATAGTGGACAGAAAGATGAATGTGAAGGTGCTTCAGAAGAAGATGGATGCCGTCAGTCTTTCTGCTGATAAAGCAGTGGAGGACACTAAGGCATCACCCTCCTCTTCCATCAACAAGCCAATTAAAAACAGGCCTTTATCAATGGAAACACCTCCTGACCCTGTTCCAGGTGTCTCTTCAGACATGAAGAAATTGCAGCCAAAAGAGGACATGATCAAAAACTTAAAAACAGACAAACTGGTACAAGAAATCAAATCCCCTCCATTAAAGACGTGTGGGAAATGTGGTAAGGCTCTGTCCAGCACTCAGCCAGCTCTTCAGGCCTTGGACAAAATCTTCCACTCCAGTTGCTTCAGTTGTGTGAACTGCCAGCGCCCCCTGCAGGGCATGCAGTTCTATGACAAGGAAGGTTTACCACAATGTAAACGTTGCTACACTAAATGTCTGGCTGATTGCTATCGATGTGGAGAGAAAATCACTGGCCGCATTCTGAAGGCTATGGGAAAGTGTTTTCATGTCCATTGTTTCTTTTGTAGCACTTGTTCGTGCACGTTGGAAGGAGTCCCCTTTATCACAGGGGAAGACAACAAGCCCTACTGTGTCCAGGATTACCACAGGCGTTTCTCTCCTGTGTGTGAGATATGTAAAGAACCGATTGTTCCAGGTCCAGGCAGTCAGAAAATTATGAAACTGGTAGTTTTTGACAAAAACTTCCACATTCAGTGCTACCGAGCTTAGGAGCGTACTCACACTCTTTCACTTTTAGGTGATAAATGTCCAAGCTATCTTTTTAAGGGCAGAATTCTTTGCATCAAGGGCTACAATAGGAACGTCTATTAATGATTGACTGCTCCACAAGTTTGATTAACTTCAGTCTGTAGCTGTTTTCTCAAAGCTTTATATAATACATGTGTACAGGTGTGTTTGACTGCAGGTTAAGAGCAGCACTTTCTTTGGTCTTTTACCCTTTAATTTATTCCAGAGCAGGTTCTGTACTTATTTAATGCCTTTTGTGTTTTTTCTTTTTTGTTGTTTTTTTTTTGTATATCTCCTCTTTTAAAGTCTTTAATTTAATGTTTTTTGTGTTAACTACAGCAGGTTTAGGATACCAGATAAATGTCTAAATACAAATTACAGTTTTTCTTATATGTGATGTAATATTACATGCTACCAAAAAATGTGTGTTTTTATAGCCATACATCGAGAAATATCATAGTCATCAAAAATAAAGGCGTATAAAACACCTCTGTCTGTCAGTATTTCACTCATCAGTCAACTTTCAGTCAAAATATTGAATTTTATATATATTTACGAGAAGCCATTATTTCATACAAACAGTCTTTAAATCTTCAAATCCATGCACCTTTTCTATGAACCTTGATTTTTTTATTTTCATAGTTTAGAGCAGAGGTCTTCACAAGGGGGTCCGCGACCCCTAGGGGGTCCGCAGAGGTACTGCATGGGGGTCGCGAAGTTTTGATTAGACTCCTTTTTGTTATATTCCATTGTGCAATTTTTTCCACTAATTGAAATGTCTTTAAATCCACATTAACATGAATTCAACACACTGTAGTAAACAGATAAATGGAGACAGATGTCTTTCAGCCATCAATGAAGATCTGCGTTTCTGAGTAAAAACAACTCAAATATCTGACAAAAGAGTGGAAATGAGAAGATTATTTAAAAAAAAAAATTGTTATTGTTGTTCCAATGAGTTTAATAGTAAGAACAGAAACATAGACTCTAGATTAGTTTAGTTCTTTAAAAAGTCAGAGAAAGAATGTCAAGATTTGACGCATAAAATATCTAAAAACATGACTTATATTTTTAGATAGTCCTCAACATAAATGACAAATGAACCAGAGAAAAGAGGTCAAACAGGTATAGGATAGCTGTAACCTAAACCTTTTTTTTTATATTCCCTCCCTGCATTTTTTTTTTCCGCTAATAAAAATGTCTTTAAATACACATGAATTCAACACAGAGTAGTAAACAGATAAAAGGAGGCAGAAGATGTCTTTCAGTCATCAATGCTCACATTCAGCGACACACAGGAGCTCTTTCAAGCTGGGCACCGTTTCATTCACAACACCTGTCCCATCAACCAGGAACCAGAATCAGAAACACTTTAATAATCCCAGGGAGAAATTAGTTTCGTTACATGACTCCATCTGAAATAGAGACACTATAGGATCAGTTTGATAGAACACACTTTTATACAATATATATAATTGGGGGGTCCCTGCTCCATCTCGCCTTCAGTTTTGGGGTCCTTAGTCTGGAAAACGTTGAAGACCCCTGGTTTAGAGTTTATGATCTCATATTATAAGGCATTTGAAAATAAAAAATATTAACACTGATCCCACCAGAGAATGTTTTTAACCTTTGAGCAGGAAAATTTCTCTCAGATTAGATACCTAGAAAACATGAACTGATAACCTTGTCATTCTGCCCTCTTCTTTTTTTTCCCCGTGTCGTGTTCAGCATTATGGCAACAGAATTGTAAACTGCAGTGTGCCATGCCCTGCCCAACACTTTTGCTTTGCCAAGGGAGGCTGGTCAGGATGAAACACCTTCCTTGATCATCAAATACATCCTTCATTTTTTATTTAAGATTTATTTTTATTACAGAAGTTAGATGAGTAATGCCAAACCTGACAGGGGGACAGGGGAAGGGAAAGAAAAAAGAAAGAGAAGAAAGAAGAAATAAACATTAGCTGATGTATTTGTAGAAGACAAAAAATGTCTTGTTGTGTCTGTAGGCAAACATTCTGCCCCCTTGTAAACGAGCTGTTGTAGCTTTTCATGCCCTCGCCCTCCAGAAGGCCTCGCCCCCACACCCTGCAACCAGGACAACCAATCAGATTTCTTAATGATGGTGGCTGAGCAGTTTATACTGGAAGTGAAAACAACACACAACAGGAGCAGCTTGAACAGATAACGGATTAATTAATGATGTCAAAAACAATAATACATATTTTAAAGGTCCCATAATTCTTCTGCAAACTTGAACCCATCCTTTTATTTCTGTGTATACTCAGATTGATGATCAGTTAAAGCAATACTGAGTTGATAGCAAGTTGATAACCAGCTTCGTAGTACTGCTGAGCCTGATTGGAATTGTTGTGGATGGGTTGAAATGGATAAGCTGAGACTAAACCCGGGCAGGTTGAGCTCCCTTCGTGGTACAGGCCTCAGCTCTATCCTTCTCTGTTGTTGCAACATTGGCATTACCTCAAACTACATTTACTACTGATGGTGGTCAGAGGGCGTGGTGGTGCCTCTGTACGCTAGCCTCACTTCGTCATTGAGTCCCAGGACAGCTGTGATGACACAGATATAGAAAATAATGCATACTGGATTGTAGAAAATAAATGAGAAGAAAATAATATCAGTCAACAAAAACTACGGCTATCCGGCAACCTCTGTCCTGCCCCAACCCAGGTAAATGTGCACCATTCAAAGCTGCACGCCTGCAGGCAGGGTACACCATTACCCCATTAAAACAACCCATGATCTCCATGCAAGGGCAGAAGAAAACACAATCTTGTCCTGCTTTGAAGACCATGTGTCGACTTCCATTGATTTTCACTAATATTCAACCCTTTTTATGCCCTAACCCTGACATATCTGTGAAGATTCTCAGTCATCCAGGTCATGGCCAAGATTGAAAAAGTTCAGTCTAGGCAAAAGGACGTGAACTTTTCTAGAAGACACGTCCCCCTTATCCAAGAAGATTCTTAAGTTCTAACTAGTGGTGGGGAGCACTGAGATCAGTATGCTGTGGGTGTAACAAAGAATTACATCCTTAGAGCTAAGACCACTTAGACCTAAGTAAGTCTAAGAATGGCAAAATAAGAAAAAAAGCTTAACCAAAAGGAAAGCAAACAGTACAAGAATATGAGTCACAGAATACTTAAATAAGACAGACTGCCGCCAACAATAAATCAAAATTATCAGTTAAATGCAGAAAGATAAGGTAAATATATCAATTACAGCAAGAGGGCATCAGTTTAAGCCAGTAGGCTTTGTAATGAAACTCTACCCTGCTAATGTTAAGACAAAGCCTTTATAATAAGTATTCCAGCCACTTAAACCAAACATGTGTCACAAAAACAGAAATATTTCTCAGCTTCTTTGATAAATGTAGTTCATGACACTTTATAAAATTAAATTGTTGCATGTAATAAAATGTTGTGAATCAAAAATCCCCAACCAAATTCCAAAAACCCCCAGGAACTACGGCCTGCCAACAAACACAAAAACCAAAAGAGAAACCTAAACTTTGGAGATCCCCTGCTACTCTCAACAAGCTCCACCCTATGAAATACCGAGTTTATCTCTGTTGTTTCCTGCTTCCTCCTGTTTCATGTCTGAAAGCTGTTGGATTGATGTGATAACTGAGTCGATTACAGAAATTCCTGCAGATTAGTAAGTAAACTGGCGTTTTTGTCGGACACATCTAGAGGAGGTAAAGACGACTGGAGGTAATTGTTGAGAAATTGAAGAGAAATTCAGATGGATTCACAAAAATACTCCTGTTGCATCTGTTTGGATTTACTGAATGATCCGGTGACTATTCCCTGTGGCCACAGCTACTGTATGAGCTGTATTAAACAAAACTGGAACAATCAGAGGAGGATCTACAGCTGCCCTCAGTGCAGGAAGGAGTTCATACCGAGGCCTGGACTGGTGAAAAACATCTTGTTAGCTGAATTGGTGGATGATCTGAAGAAGACTGGACTCCTAGCTGCTGAAGCTGATCACTGCTATGCTGGACCTGAAGATGTGGCCTGTGATGTCTGCACTGGGAGGAAAAGGAAAGCTTTTAAGTCCTGTTTATTCTGCCCTGCGTCCTACTGTGAGGATCACCTCCAACCTCACTATGAAGCTCCATCATTGAAGAAGCACAAACTAGTGGACCCGTCCAAAACTCTCCAGGAGAACATCTGCTCTCGTCATGATGAGGTGATGAAGATCTTCTGTCGTACTGATCAGCAGTGTATCTGTTATCTCTGCTTAATGGATGAACATAAAGACCACGAAACAGTTCCTACTGCAGCAGAAAGGACTGAGAAGCAGAAGGAGCTCCAGGAGAGACGACAACAAATCCAGCAGAGAATCCAGGACCAGGAGAAAGATGTGAAGCTGCTTCAACAGGAGGTGGAGGCCATCAATGGCTCTGCTGATAAAACAGTGGATGACAGTGAGAAGATCTTCACTGATCTGATCCGTCTCATCCTGAAAAGAAGCTCCGATGTGAACCAGCAGATCAGATCCCAGCAGGAAACTGAAGTGAGTCGAGTCAAAGAGCTTCAGAAGAAACTGGAGCAGGAGATCACTGAGCTGAAGAGGAAAGATGCTGAGCTGGAGAAGCTCCTAAAAACAGAAGATCACACCCAGTTTCTCCAGAACTACCCCTCACTGTCAGCACTCAGTGAGTCTACACACTCATCCAGCATCAATATTCGTCCTCTGAGATACTTTGAGGATGTGACAGCAGCTGTGTCAGAGCTCAGAGAGAAAATGCAGGACATCCTGAGGGAAGGATGGACAAACATCTAACTGTCAATAACTGAAGTTGAGGTTCTATTATCAGG
>NW_015151542.1:31501-57613 GCF_000732505.1 Cyprinodon variegatus | reverse complement strand
AAACAAACAGGCCCAACTCTATTATCTATGATGCAGGTTGTTAATAGCAGAATTATGAACAGAGAGAGAACATTACGTTAGAAGTTGAATCAACAAATAATGTGAATTTGGAGACAAAGAGTAAAATGTAGCAGCGTAAGAGTAGATGGCCTCTATGTCCTCCAGCAGTCTAAGCCTATAGCAGCACACCTATAGAGATTGTTCAGGATAACCATAAGCTGTTTAAAAAGATTTAAACCTAGTATAATCTGAATTGACCTGCCTGAGCCTTCGAATTTCTGCACTGGCATTACCCCAGTCTGGTTCACAGGCTTTAACATATAGGTGTTCAGAAATGAATCCAAATGGTTATGCAGATTTAGACACTAAATCAGACTTTGAGGTCTAAAAATCACCTTCAAGAAACATCAGGCACTAATGTTGCTGCTTTGCCACTGCTGGCCTCCTGATACGGATCTTTTATGTAAATCCCCATGTTGTTTTTTTTTCCTTTCTTTCTACATGCTCTGGTTATTTTGATGTTTTCAGTATGTTTTTACGGACTTGTTGTGGCATCTGGTATTCGCCCTTTTTCATGATCCAAATCCATGCTGTATTTCTGATAACTGCACCCACTTGTGTCTATGTTGTTTCCTCTAATATTTGTTTATTGTTTGCCCCTCGATTGTCAAGTTCCCGTTTTTCTTTGTCACTGGTTCCCTCTGTGTACTGTCAGTGACTGATGATAGTGGTGGGTTGTATAGATTTATCTAGTGGAGTCAGTTCAGCTCTGCTAGCAATAACACATTTTAGCCATTGTAAATGGCAAAAATCAATGCAGATGAAGTTGTTTTATTACCTAAATGTGATTATAATACAGCACTTAATAAAAACCTTATTAGAGCCTCATACCCTGTTTGTTTAGGTTTGCCCTGTAATCTGTAATGTACTGGGAGTTTAATCCAGCCCATTGGTATTTGCAACAGATTGGGAATGTGAAAGGCTGTGACACTAGTTAACTAGTTTATCCGGAGGGATTTTTGGTTATTTACAGAACCTGAGACAATGGAGTAAAAGCTTTCCAATGTAAAACTTATGGAAATTTAAAAAAAAGAATTGAAGATGTGATCATGGAATGTTGAGCTTGTACAACAATGAAGGATTTATGTTATGTATACACTTTTTTGTGTTCTTATTTTGTATTAATCAGTTAAAAACAAATATGTTTGTTTTCAGTATTGCAGATTTAAAGAAATTTGTGAAGAAAATGTTGTTGCATGCACTTTAGCTATACAGGGTGCAGTTCTTTTCTGTGCCCATGAAGACGAATTTGTACTTAACTTGAGAAAGATTAATAAATGATGGCTGAGGGAGCAACACAGTAGTTTTACCGTGCTGCAACGGAAGTGATGCCACATGCATAAAACAGGGTCTGTTTCAGTCATTCCACTAAAGAGATTAAAAGGAAAACGAAGAAGAAACAATGAAGTTAAAGATTATGCTCTACAATCACCCTGGAAGTCAGCTGGGTGCTGACAAAAGCTGTTCAGTAAAATACTTTTGTATATCTTGCTTCATTACCGTCCTATTTACTTCATTACCGTCCCATTACTGTTCTATGTGAAGCTAATTTTACACAAACAGTAACACACACTCACATAGACAAATTTGTCCATCCTTGTGGAAACTTCCCAATGACTTCCATTCATTTATCCCTTATTTCTACACTCTAACTGTGACCCTTATTCTAGACCTAACTATTACGGGTTCAAAACTAACCCTAACAACAACCTAAACTCAGTTTACACCTACATCCTAAACTAACCCTTAAAAAGCAACTGTTTCCATGGGGACCAGGCATTGTTCCCTAAAAGGAGCAGCCTGTCTCCACAAAGTGCTATTTTCTATTAAATGGTTCCCACAATTTATGAGAAACACACACACTTTGTTTTAATGACATATGGGGACATTTCATTGACTTGCATTAATTTTATACGACCTAACCCAGACCTTTACCCTAAGCCTAACTATAATCAACATATAACAAACCCTAACCTAAAGTGAATTCACACCTTAGTCCTAAAACTAACCCCAATTCAAAGAACAAAACCTTATGAGTTGCAAGAGAATTCAACATTTATTGTCATGACACTGCACTTACACTATCTCTGTGTGCACTGCTTTCTATGTCTTCATAAGTGCATCATAAGTGCAAATTTGTCTAAAATAAACAGGTTGATGAAATTTCTTAATATTTTTTTTAGCAATCTGCCATTCAATAAGAGGAACAATGTTTGGAAAGACAACACTTTTAATAGATGTTATTAAATGATGCATGGATTGAAAAGACTTTCTACATATTCATGTGACCGTAGACGTTTTGGATGAATATAAAAAAACAGAGCTAAATGATAACTGCTGCACTTTTTGTATAACTCGTGCCATTTCAAATATCAATGCAATGCTCATAAGCTGTATGTAACGCAATTTCGTTCTGTATGCACTCTGTGCATACAAAATGACAAATAAAGAAGTCTAAGTCTAACAGTAGGACTCTGTACAGTCCTCCATTACACAAGGAATCAAAGGCCAGTGTTTGCATGCTAGCATTAGCATCTCCAAAGGGGAAGCTGATGTTGCAAAAAAAGGCCTGTGAAATAATCCTAAATGTGGTTAAAAGAAATTCAATTGAGTTTATTCATATAGAGCCAATTCACAACACGTCATCTCAAGGCACTTTACAATTCACCAGATCATACTGTACAGTTAAATTGATTCCAATTTCTTTTCTTTTTTTTAGGAAAACCAATTGATTGCATTGTCTCATTGACTTGAAGGCAATCCCTCACACTAAGCATGCTTGTAGCGACAGTGGAGAGGAAAAACTCATTTTTAACAGGAGGTAACCTGTTAAACCAGGCTCAGTATGACCTGCCATCTCCCAAGGCCGACTGGGGTTCAAGGAGAAAGAGGCAGAGAGCAGAGAGACAAAAGGCAACTGTAAAAGGTGGCCCCATCCAGAAAATACACAGCCAGGCAGAAGAGCTCCGAGCCAGCTCCCGTTTCAGAGGATGAAGAGAGCACATCCAGCCAGTCACAGTCAGACAAACAGGACTACTCTGAAAAACAGTCAGATGAGCATCTATAAACAAAGGTGTTGATGGCAGAAGCTCAGGTGATATTTCTCTCCAGCATGAAGCTACTATGACTATGAGTGTTAGAGATTGAACTCATACATTCTGCAGACTGAGAGAAAAGAGATAGAATGAAGCAGAAGGATTAAAATGGGGTCCCTATGTCCTCCAGCAGTCTAAGCCTATAGCAGCATAACTATAGAGATAGCTCAGGATAATCTGAACCTCACTAACTATGAGATTTATCAAAACGGAAAGGTGAAGGGAAAGCCTTCCATTAAAAGTAGACAGGGTGTCTGCCTCACGGACTAAAACTGGTAGTTGGTTCCACAGGAGAGGAGCCTGATAACTAAAAGATCCCATTCTACTTTTAGAAATTNTCACACCCAGTTTCTCCAGAACTACCCCTCACTGTCAGCACTCAGTGAGTCTACACACTCATCCAGCATCAATATTCGTCCTCTGAGATACTTTGAGGATGTGACTGCAGCTGTTTCAGGGATTTGGGACATACTGCAGGACATTTTGAGAGACACATTGACAAACATCTCACTATCACTTACTAAGGTAAAGGTTTTAGACTCTGAAACAGAACCAAAGACCCGAGCTGAGTTCCTCAGATATTCAAATGAAATTACGCTGAATCCAAACACAGCAAACAGAAAATTGTTCTTATCGGAGGGAAACAGAAAAGCGGCCCTAATAGAACAGCAAGAGTCTTATCCTGATCATCCAGACAGATTCACTCAAAGATGCCAGGTTCTGAGTAGAGAATGTCTGACTGGACGCTGTTACTGGGAGGTGGAATGGAGCGGGGGAAGAGTCGATGTTGCAGTTTCATACAAAAACATCCGTAGGGAAGGATGGTCAGATGAATGTTTATTTGGATTAAATGAAAATTCTTGGTCATTATATTGCTATGCAACAAGTTACATATTTTATCACAGAATTCAAACTTCAATATCCGGTCCAGTTTCCTCCAGACTGGGAGTGTACCTGGATCACAGAGCAGGTATTCTGTCTTTCTACAGCGTCTCCTCCTGCCTTTCTACAATGACTCTTCTCCATAGAGTCCAGACCACATTTAGTCAGCCTGTTTATGCTGGGATTGGGCTTTATGACAATGGATCATTTGCCAAGTGTGTTCAACTAAAATAGTCACAATTAAAATGAGGTTCAGTTGGTCAAAATTTGTATTTTACTTCCAGTTTCTTTAGTATCGATCATTCTTGCTAAGAGATCACTGTTGTTTCTGTTACAAATAATTTATTTTATGTTAGAAAATGTAATGGTAAATTATCTCCAAAGGTAGCTCCGTCTAAGAAAGGAGCAGTTAGGCAGATAAGATCTGAACTGCTTTACATGTCAAAAAAGATGAAAGAGAGAGCATACACTAAGCCACCTTAAAAGATTTGCCCATAGCTATGTCTAAGAGAGAAGAACGACCAAACAAACAGGCCCAACTCTATTATCTATGATGCAGGTTGTTAATAGCAGAATTATGAACAGAGAGAGAACATTACGTTAGAAGTTGAATCAACAAATAATGTGAATTTGGAGACAAAGAGTAAAATGTAGCAGCGTAAGAGTAGATGGCCTCTATGTCCTCCAGCAGTCTAAGCCTATAGCAGCACACCTATAGAGATTGTTCAGGATAACCATAAGCTGTTTAAAAAGATTTAAACCTAGTATAATCTGAATTGACCTGCCTGAGCCTTCGAATTTCTGCACTGGCATTACCCCAGTCTGGTTCACAGGCTTTAACATATAGGTGTTCAGAAATGAATCCAAATGGTTATGCAGATTTAGACACTAAATCAGACTTTGAGGTCTAAAAATCACCTTCAAGAAACATCAGGCACTAATGTTGCTGCTTTGCCACTGCTGGCCTCCTGATACGGATCTTTTATGTAAATCCCCATGTTGTTTTTTTTTCCTTTCTTTCTACATGCTCTGGTTATTTTGATGTTTTCAGTATGTTTTTACGGACTTGTTGTGGCATCTGGTATTCGCCCTTTTTCATGATCCAAATCCATGCTGTATTTCTGATAACTGCACCCACTTGTGTCTATGTTGTTTCCTCTAATATTTGTTTATTGTTTGCCCCTCGATTGTCAAGTTCCCGTTTTTCTTTGTCACTGGTTCCCTCTGTGTACTGTCAGTGACTGATGATAGTGGTGGGTTGTATAGATTTATCTAGTGGAGTCAGTTCAGCTCTGCTAGCAATAACACATTTTAGCCATTGTAAATGGCAAAAATCAATGCAGATGAAGTTGTTTTATTACCTAAATGTGATTATAATACAGCACTTAATAAAAACCTTATTAGAGCCTCATACCCTGTTTGTTTAGGTTTGCCCTGTAATCTGTAATGTACTGGGAGTTTAATCCAGCCCATTGGTATTTGCAACAGATTGGGAATGTGAAAGATTGTGACACTAGTTAACTAGTTTATCCGGAGGGATTTTTGGTTATTTACAGAACCTGAGACAATGGAGTCTAAGCTTTCCAATGTAAAACTTGTGGAAATAAAAAAATATATATATATTGAAGAAGATGTGATCATGGAATGTTCAGCTTGTACAACAATGAAGGATTTTTGTATACACTTTTTTTGTGTTCTTATTTTGTATTAATCAGTTAAAAACAAATATGTTTGTTTTCAGTATTGCAGATTTAAAGAAATTTGTGAAGAAAATGTTGTTGCATGCACTTTAGCTATATAGGGTGCAGTTCTGTGATGTGCCCATGAAGAAGAATTTGCGCATGAATTTGCCTTGAAAAAGAATAATAAATTATAGCTGAGGGAGCAACACAGTAGTTTCACTGTGCTGCCATGAAAGTGATGCCACATGCGTAAAACAAGCTCTGTTTCAGTCATTCCACTAAAGAGATTAAAATGAAAATGAAGAAGAAACAGAAGTTAGAGATTATTCTCTACAATCACCCTGGAAGCCAGCTGGGTCCTAACAAAAGCTGTTCAATTAAATACTTTTGTATACCTTGCTTCATTACCGTCCCAATCAATGCTTGACAATAAACTGCTCTATTATTTTATGTGAAGGTAATTTTACACAAACAGTAACACACACTTACACAAACAAATTTGTCTGTTCTTGTGGGAACTCCTTATTGACTTCCATTCACTAACCGTGACCCTTATCCTAAATCTAACTATTACAGGTTCATACCTAACCCTAACTGCAAACTCAATTCACACCTACGTCCTAAACCTAACCCCTAAACGGGGGGTCGGCAACCAGCGTCCCCTTGCGGCTCCCTGGAGCTTTTTCATATATTTATGAAAATCAAATTTTTTTTTCATTATGTGCAGGAGGTCAAACAAAAATGAATTATGTTTTCCAATGCTGTAAACATTTGTATAATAAATAAATTTAAACAATAATTTGCATCATTGCCATAGAGATCAGTGGTCATAACTTGGAACCAGCGTGGCGCAGTGCCAGGCAAACAAAGCAGCGAATCATTTGCTTTCATTATCAATGCAGAAGAATTCCCTGCATGTTTGCATTGTAATGAGAGGTTGTCAAAAAATAAAAAGAACATTTGGAAAGGCATTTCCAGTGAAGGCTAAATATGCAGTCGACCACCAAGCTGGGACTGAGAGAAAAAGTGCGATTGCAGAACTTCTGGATAAATTAGAGCAAAGAAAAGATAGATTTAAGAAGTGGATTGCCTCCCCAAACTCCACTACTGCTGCTAGTTTTGTTGCAAGGATGGAAAACCTTCAATAGATCAAACAGGTAGCGATTACTCTGTCATAGAAGCAGAACAGAAAGACCCAGTATTCAAGAAAAGGCAGACAGTGGGATAACTCAAAGCATTTATTAAAATACAGATCGGGCTGGATCAGCAGTATCAGTACAAGGGGGAGGCACCGCCCATCACTGGAAACTCGGGTTCAAAAAAATGACAGGTTAGTGACCATGATAATCTAATGGAGAAAAAGTATCCATATGACTCACCTGGTTTAACAGTTTAGACCGTCGCCATAGAACGAGGTATGATCCAGCAGGTGGGCTGCCAAGGAGATGCGGTGGGTGCCGCTCAGAGTGTCTCAGATGCTGAAGCCCCAAAGAACAAGTAGGAGTCAGAGCCAGGTCAGGAAAAAAAAAAAAATCAGAATAGGCTCACTCTCCGGAGCCCAGACAGGGATAGCGATGAGAAAAGGAACAGGCTGGTTCAGGGTTCAGGGAACACTCAGTGGATAAGAGGCAGATCAGGTTCAGGATATCAGAAAAACTATAGAATTTTAAAAACCTTCTCTCCATTGGCTCTCGAGAACGAGCACTAGAACAAGAGCATCAGCATCTGTCCATGATGGCTGGGAGTAAGCCATATAAATAGAAGCAGCAGCAGGTGGATTATATGAGCAGTAATGAACAACCAGGCAGAGTTAGACAGGTGAATCGAGTGAGCAATTAAGCCAGCCAACAGTGCCAACATCATGACAGCGAGAGGGGATGTAATTCTAGGCAGGCATGCACTTCTCATTCAACTTGCTTGAGATCAAAAGTGGACAAAAGAGTGTTATTATTTCTTTTCCATTTTTGTTTTTGTGCGGATACCAGATCACAGGACAGGTCAAAACTTAAATGATAAGAAATGAATCAATGATTTCAGAATAGGTCATATTGGTTTGAATAATTCTCTTAAACTGACAATGTAACAGGTGTTTGTGAACGTTGTAACCTCCCTGAAAATGTAAAATGTGCCTATGGAATGTCCTGCCTATGAAAATAAAAGGAAAAAGCTTAGAGAAGAAATGCATAAAATGGAAATTTGATATACATTTGAAGATATTTCTTGAGTGAGTAAAACAAAAACTCAGGTTTTTTTGGTTTTTGGGAAGTACCATCTTATTAAAGAGAATTGTAGTTGTTTTTTTTTATTGTTGTAAGTCTCCTGTCCGCACTCCAGTCCAGTTGGTGGCCCGTAATGCACCTCATAAATTGGTCTGCCAACCTCCATAAAACACAGAAGAAGAAGGAGAAGCAGACCAATATGCTGCTGTTTTTAGAACATATAGTCAAATTGTCAAATAAAACACAACTAAAAGATTTGGTGGTATGAATATTTATTGTTTTCTCCACCACATACTGTACACACATACATGCACATATAAGAACATTACTGTTTTCATAACTGCATAAATATATTGTAACTTTCTACCCCAACCTTTCTCTTCTATAAGTGCTTTAATGGGAAGCAAAAAGATGAATCCTTGATAAAATGGGCAGAGCAAAAACACATCCAGGCACCTTCCCTTCATGCATTCTTACATTGGGAACAGCTTATCTTTCACAAGCACAGACAAGTAAACAAGCTGAAAAGAAATGGGAATGTGATGCGATGGAAATTTAGATAATGGAATCACATTTCTCAATTAAGTCGCTGTTTATGGTTCCTGTTTTAGTTGTCTGGGCCAAATATATTCATACAGAACTACACATACTTGTGTATTTTTAAATTTCTCTTTAAAGTTTTTTTGAATGGGAATGAATTGAATAAAACATTAAGTGTTATTAGATGATGTTTACACACTTTTTAGTATCAAAAGAGAGTTAGGACACCAATCCTACCGGTTATTTGAAGGTGAGAAACAGGAAAACAACCTAAATGTCCGTATTCCCTAAGAGTTTCTGGTGAAAAAGAACTATACATTTTGGTCCAAAGGGTCATTTTTTTGTGAGTAAGAATGTGGGATGAGAAAGTGTCCTTATTGTTTCTCTTATGTGTTGATTTATCATATTGTGACTGGTATTAATTTTAAATAAAGTGATGAAATTTTGTAATTTTTGTCACACAAAAATTTAAGTGTTTGTATAAGCTTCTGTTTCTTTCTCTGATAAACCAATTTCCGACATCTTTTTTTTTTTATGTTGTTATGGTTATATATTATGTTCCTCTTTGTAAAATTAGGCAATTCTATGCTAAAAATAAAGCTAAAAATCATTCACATTTACTAGAAACATCACTGTTGTGCAAAATCTCAAGGTCCCACAAACATCACAAACCAATGCAAGACCAGTTTGCAAAATTTACAAATGAATGTGCTAGTATTTTTTTTATTGAAAGAAGTATGTTGTTTTACTTTGAATCATAAATAATTTTCTATGTTTACTCAATCTTCTTACCTTTATAAATTTATTGGCAAAATGTATTTTAAAGCGAAAACAAAAAGCTGAAAATGTTAAATAGTCAGACAAAGACACCAGGAGTTGCATTCACTTTTTCCTGCTGACATTTTAGCACTAACTCCTCCCACTTTCTGTCAAAGATTGCAGCTCTGATTCAAAGATGCAAGTATTTGATAGGAGAAAGCTGAAACATGAGACATTCAGTAATGCTGAACGTCAGCATGGCACAGCAAGGAAATAATGTGGATTCCGCAAAATGTTCTTGTTCAATTTGTCTGGATTTACTAAAGGATCCAGTGACTATTCCATGTGGACACAACTACTGTATGGACTGTATTAAACTCCACTGGGACGGAGAAAATCAGAGGAGAATCTACAGCTGCCCTCAGTGCAGGAAGGAGTTCATACCGAGGCCTGGACTGGGGAAAAACATCATATTAGCAGAATTAGTGGAGGATCTAAAGAGGACTAGACTCCAGGCTGCTGCAGCTGATCACTGGTATGCTGGACCTGAAGATGTGGCCTGTGATGTCTGCACTGGGAGGAAGAGGAAAGCTGTTAAGTACTGTCTGGTCTGTATGGCTTCATACTGTGAGAATCACCTCCAACCTCACTATTATGCTCCTAATTTTAACAAACATAAAATTATTGAAGCTTCTGCTAATCTACAGAAGAACATCTGCTCTCGTCATGATGAGGTGATGAAGATCTTCTGTCGTACTGATCAGCAGTGTATCTGTTATCTCTGCTTCATGGATGAACATAAAGGCCATGAAACAGTCCCAGCTGCAGCAGAAAGGACTGAGAAGCAGAAGGAGCTCCAGGAGAGACGACAACAAATCCAGCAGAGAATCCAGGACCAGGAGAAAGATGTGAGGCTGCTTCAACAGGAGGTGGAGACCATCAATGTCTCTGCTGATAAAACAGTGGATGACAGTGAGAAGATCTTCACTGATCTGATCCGTCTCATCCTGAAAAGAAGCTCCGATGTGAACCAGAAGATCAGATCCCAGCAGGAAACTGAAGTGAGTCGAGTCAAAGAGCTTCAGAAGAAACTGGAGCAGGAGATCACTGAGCTGAAGAGGAAAGATGCTGAGCTGGAGAAGCTCCTAAAAACAGAAGATCACACCCAGTTTCTCCAGAACTACCCCTCACTGTNGGAAAGAAGCTGAGCTGGAGAAGCTCTCAATCACAGAGGATCACACCCAGTTTCTCCAGAACTACCCCTCACTGTCAGCACTCAGTGAGTCTATAGACGCACCCAGCGTCAATATTCGTCCTCTGAGATACTTTGAGGATGTGACAGCAGCTGTGTCAGAGCTCAGAGAGAAACTAGAGGACATCCTGAGAGACACATGGACAAACATCTCAGTGGCAGTCACTAATATGGAGGGTTTACTGTCAGAACCAGATACTGAACCAAAGATCAGAGCTGAATTCTTGAAATATTCACAACAAATCACCCTGGATCCAAACACAGCAAATATATTTCTATCATTATCTGAGGGGAACAGAAAAGTAACATATATGAAACAGCAGTCTTATCTTGATCATCCAGAAAGATTTACTGATGAGTACCAGGTCCTTAGTAGAGAGAGCCTGACTGGACGTTGTTACTGGGAGGTGCAGTGTGGAGGAAAAGGAGTTTACATAGCAGTTTCATACAAAAACATTATTAGAGCAGGCGAATCAAATGAATGTGCCTTTGGATTCAACAGCAATTCTTGGACAATACGAAATGACACAAGCCGTTACCTATTTTACCACAACAGCCATCCAGTACAAGGTCAAGTTCCCTCCAGAATAGGAGTGTATCTGGATCACAGAGCAGGTATTCTGTCTTTCTACAGAGTTTCTGAAACACTGACTCTTCTCCACAGAGTCCAGACCACATTCACTCAGCCTCTATATGCTGGGATTAGACTAAATTATGAAGGGTCCTCTGCTGAATTCCTAAAACCAAAATAGTGAAAATTCATCTTTGATCCAGTTGTTGAAAAAGTATTCTTTAATTCAAGCACTTTAGTCTCCATTGTTTTTGCCATTTCTTTACTGCTTAGGGTAACAAAGTTTTTTATGGTTCCAGTTTCAAACAAAAACTGTCAAACATATTAAAACACATCTTGCACCTGTACTATTTAGTGAAATGATATTTTTTCGTTGTGTTTTATGCTTTGTTTCTTTATAAATTGATGGAAATAATCAAACTTTACTCTTACTATAAATAATGTTAATGTACATGTAATACCTTGTTTGCACCTTGTACCTTTTGCTTTTTTACTTCTCGGCCTGGACATCCTAATAAAAAAGATTCCAAATGTCAATAAATTTATTCCTACAAAACCAAGGTTAAATTAAAAAAAATGGGCACTTCCCAGCCCTTCCGCCATAATATTGTATCTCATCATCAGACCACCGGTCCCATCAATCCTGCTCTCTAACGTCCGCTCACTGGACAACAGAATGGATCATCTCCAACTCAAACTCTATTCAAAAAATATTAGCAACTGCTGGGCCATCATCCTGACTGAAGTCATTCATCCATTCCGGACAATGCCGTTAGCCTGGAGGGGATCATATTATACCATACCATATTATATTATACCGAGAGAAAAAGAAAACTCAGCTGTAAGACTAGAGGGGTGGGGGGCTGTGTGTTTACATAAACAACAACTGGTGTAAAAATGTTAGATTGGTCGCCAGCTTCTGCTTCCCAGACATCAAGTTTCTGACTGTTAACTCCAGACCATTCTATCTGCCTAGAGAGTTCACTGTGGTTAGCATCACTGCCGTATCTGTCCCCCCATTGTTAATTCAAGAGAGGCCATGAAGATTCTATAGCAGGCTATCTCTGAGTATCAATCTGCACACGCACAAGGTGTTTTCATCATTGCTAGGGGTATTTTACCCGGTCTAACTTGAAGACTGTGCTCCCTAATTTGTACCAACATGTGGATTTTGCAACTCTGGGAGGAACACTCTAGATCTGGCTTATTAGAAAAAAATAAAATGCATTCAGAGTAGCCCCCCTGCTCCCACCTCGGGTCATCAGATGACCTATCTATCATGCTAATTCCTGCATATAGGCTGTACTTCATCAGGGCTAAACCAACAGTGAAGCAGATCAGGCTGTGGACCGAGGGGGCCATGGAGACACTCCAGGAATGTTTTAAATGCTCTCACTGGAACGGGTTCTAAGCTGCAGCAACCTATTATAACAAGATAAATATTGATGATAAGTATGCCATGACTGTTTAGACAGTCTACATCAGAGGTCATGGAATAGCAGATCGCTGTCCTGATCCGGACCCACCTGCTGGCTAATCCAGACCCAGCCTGATTTAAAACATTTATAAATTACTGTACTTCTCCTGTTAATAAGATAAAGCCTTCCGGAGCAACCGGGAACAGGCTGCGTGTGATACAAATTAGCCAATGAGCTGCTGTCAGTCAGGGTCACCACTGCTAGCTACTCTTCGATACAGCTGGCAAACCTGTGGCAAGCCGCGCGATGGCAATGAAGGAGAATACAATCAGAAAAAGAAAGTAGAGAAAGCGTGGACTGCTGGAAGAAGTGAAGTGAACTGGTAAAATGGTGTGTTCAAAGACAAATTTTAAGTATGTTTGGCCCAACCTGCTGCTGTAAAGCAAGATTTTCCACCATGAACAGAATCAAAAATAAATATTAATCTAGTCTCAAAATGAGCACCTTGATATGTGCTTGAGAATGGCTTTGCCTTCATTCAAACCCAGGTTTAAAGCCTTGCAGGGCAGCATAAAGCCTACTGCTCTCATTAAGCCACAAAAAAGGAAGAAAAAAAAAACGTCAGTCTTTTGTTATATATACATATATTTTTTTAAATCAATATATAACATGGATGCATAAAAAACTTTTTTTTTTTTTGTCAGAATTAAATTCTGTTTAAAGCAATAGATTATAATTACAAATGTCTCCGGAACCTTTACCGATTGATGACATTCTTTATTCGGACCACGCTGATTTTTTTTTAAAACCCTGGTCTACATCAACAAATGCTGATGAAGATTTGCATTTATCCAAGTCATATTCATTCCAAAAAAGTTAAAAAAAACAATCCACTGGACTTTTTTTCTAAGGTTTGAAGATGTTTCGCTTCCCATCAGGGAAGACTTTTCAATTCAAAATGTCAGGAATAGCATTTAGTTCTAGGCTTTATACAGTAGCCCAACAAAGCCTTGTTTTTGTTTACAAAATATGCAAATTGAAATGGACGAAGGGGTCCACCCCTTTGGAATGCAGGACGTTTGTCTTCTTTTGTTTGCCTGGGAAGGTTTGAGACACTCAACAGCACTCCAGCAGTGAAAGCTATTCAACATCAGGGAGAGGGACTCTGCCTTGACACAGCTGACATGTGGAAGACTCTGAGGAGAGTCAACCCAAGGAAGGTACCAGGCCCCAATGACATATCTGGGCAGGTGTTCAAGGCGTGTGCTCATAGACATTTTTTAACACCTCGCCAGACCAATCCTTGGTGCCAGCATGCTTTAAGTCTGCCACCATCATTACGGTCCCAAAGAAGCCCCAGGTCACCTCATATAATGACTAGCAGCATGTAGGACTGACTCCCATCATGATGAAGTGCTTGAAAGGCTGGTTAAAGAACACATCGTCTCAAGTCTGCCACCAAAATTCGAGCCGTTCCAGTTCGCCTGCCGATGAAACCGCTACACTGATGACGCAATCTCCTCCGCTCTTCAACTGAGCACGGCACACCTGGAGGAGAAGAACACCTACATGTGGATGCTGTGTGTTTCCTGGACGCGGTCCCCTTTTACAGCTGCTTTTTGTGTCTCTGCTTCTGTCTCCTTGAACCCCAGTCGGCCTCAGCAGATGGCCGCTCACACTGAGCTTGGTTTTGCTGGAGGTTTCTTCCTGTTAAAAGGGAGTTTTTCCTCTCCACTGTCGCTACAAGCATGCTCAATGTGAGGGATTGTATTTGAGTCAATGAGTCGATGAAATCAACTGGTTTTCCTTAGATAGAAAACTTTGTATCAATTTGACTGTATGATCTGGTTGAACTGTAAAGTGCCTTGAGATGACATGTGTTGTGAATTTGGCGCTATAGAAATAAACTGAATTGAATTGAATTGTTGCTGGACTTCAGTTAAGCTTTCAACACCATCATCCCACAGCATCTGATGGGAAAACTGGAACATCTGANATTTGACTGTATGATCTGGTTGAACTGTAAAGTGCCTTGAGATGACATGTGTTGTGAATTTGGCGCTATATAAATAAACTGAATTGAATTGAATTGTTGCTGGACTTCAGTTAAGCTTTCAACACCATCATCCCACAGCATCTGATGGGAAAACTGGAACATCTGAGGTTCAATACACCCCTCCGCAATTGGCTGCTATACTTCCTCACAAGCAGACCTCAGTCAGTCCGGGTCGGACAGAACACTTCTGATGTGATCACCCTAAACACAGGCTCCCATCATAGCTGCATCCTGAGCCCCCTGCTGTTCACCCTGATGACACACGACTGTTCCCTCAGGTTCACCACCAATCACATTGTAAAGTTTGCAGACGACAACACGGTGATGGGGCCTCATCAGACACGACAACTACCAGGACTACAGAGAGGAGGTGGAGCAGCTGGTGGACTGGTGCAAAGACAACAGCCGGATCCTGAAAGCGGACAAGGCGAAGGAGATCACCGTCAACTTCAGGAAGAACAAGCGTAACCACGCTCCACTGCTCATTAACAGCTCAGCTGTAGAGGTGGTCAGCAGCACCAAATTCCTGGGGGTGCACATTACAGACACGCTCACCTGGACTGTTAACACCACCTCACTGGTCAAAAGGGCACAGACGTGTTTGTACTTCCTGCGGAGTGTGAGAAGAGCCCACCTGCCCCCACCCATCCTCACCACCTTCTACAGAAGCACCATAGAGAGCGTTCTGACCAGCTGTCTCTCTGTGTGGTGTGCAGGCTGCAGCACCTGGAAGACTGGAAGAACTTAATAGGAGTGGTGAGAACAGCAGAAAGGATCATCGGGGCTCCTCTTCCCTCCTACGGGCACAGGACAGGCAGCACTGTCCTAAGCCCTTAACATCATCAGTGACCCCTCATACCCCCACCATGGCGTGTTCTCCCTGCTGCCCTCAGGGAAGAGGCTTCGCAGCATCCGCTGCAGGACCAGCAGATTCCGCAACAGCTTCTTCCCCACTGCCATCAGATTGCTGAACTGTTGAAGGAAAAAAACTCTGAAGCAAGTCACAAATCGAGACTCATCGAGACTTATCTCAGCATCACACTAATAACATCGTACTGAATAGAACTCAACTCAAAAATATTTTTGTACTGCATTTTTGCACTATATGTGTTTGTTTTTTGCACTGCTCTGAACTCCATATCAATGCCTGTTGCACCATGTTTTTCTCCCAGACTGTTTACATTTGGTCACTGCTGCACTTTATGAAATTGATTTGGCCGATTTTACATTTATTTAAAGCACTCTCCTCTCCATTTTTACATTTGTAGATGACTAAATTAGCAGTCTCCCTGGTCAAACTCACCTTTCTAGTTGGAAATGTATCACACGGTTTTTTGCATGGTAGTGTATCAGTGTATTCTATTTTGGCAAAATCTCACAGCGGAGAAGCACAACTGTCAGCAGGTGAAGATGAAATATAAAAACATTGTTCAAACATTTAGGACCTGTTCATGATGTCATGGGGTACCTCCTCATTTTGATTCTCTCTTCCATTACACATTAAAAACTATGGCTGTTTGACTGTGCAGTTGCTTTCTATAATGCTGTTATCACACATCAATATTTTCTCACTGATATCAAGTTGTATTAAATGCATGTTACAGATGTTTGTGTAATGCTACAAATGCAAGGACAGATAAGGTTGTGGATGTACAAAAAACTTTGTGAAAATGAAAGGTATGTGGTCTGAGAACCCTCTCCTTATAAATATTCAATTCTCTGTGAACTAATGTGGCTTATTCTCTAATTGGATGCTCATCAAACCTCTAAGGAGGATGGAGACAGAGGACACTCTGAGTTTATTGAACAACCAGGTTAGCTCTAGAGAGAATGTTACTATGACAGACATGTTCACAAGTCAAGTCTTAAGCCTTGACTCTCCAGTCCAAGGCCCAGTCCCATTTCTTTCACTTGCACTAACTTTGGACCCTAGTACTCTGTTTTGCATGTTCATGAGTAAGGTTAGTGTGTCCCAATAATTCTAAGAGCTAGGGGGAAGTCCTGTCCAACCCTTAAAATTATCCCTTCGGGCCGAGTAAGGTCAGGTGCTGACTTTGGAACGAAGGGGCTTCCCAGAACTCATTTAGTGAAAGAAAAAATGCCGTCTGCCTGTTGAAAAGAACAGCATAAATGTAACTATTAACCATGCATAAAAAAAAAATAAAAAAAAAATGTGTTGGGATATCGTAGTCAGATGTATACACAACTTAATTTCTTACTGTTGTGTTAAAACATGAATTGCAACATCTCTATTTTTCGTAATAGACAAATCTACAAAGAGTTTTTTAATTTTTTTAAGTAAGTGTCACAGTTTTGATTTTGTTATGTTTTCTTTTGAGTATTCAGTTTTACTTTGTTCCATGTTTTCTAGTTTTAGTGGTTTAATTCTTATTTTGTTGTGTTCTCTGGTCATTTTTCAGTTTTCAGGTTTTTATTTGTTGCCCTCTGCTGCCCTCTTGTGTTCTCCTTTTTCCTTAGCTCCTTTCCTGATCTGCTGTGTTCACACCTGCTCCTATTCTCCTCGTTAGTCCTCTCTTTATTCTGTCTCCTTTAAATACTCTCTCTGTTCAGTTCTTCAGTGCTGGTTCCTCGTCTAACTTCCTCCAACTCTGACTGAGTCTTCCTCCTCATGATGGTTTTCCCCCTGATATCTCCATGGTTTCTGGTTTGTTTGACTTTGTTTTAATGTTTTGATTTCTGGATTCCTGCCTCAGTTGTTTGTTTACTCTTCATTAAATCATCAAGAAACTCAGCTCTGCCTCCCTGCCTCTGCATTTGGGTCCTCACTCCAGAACCAAATCCTGACAGTAAGGTAGGATGATTATGACTGCGGTGTGATTGGTTGGAGGCTGGATGTTCGAGCTCTGCGGGGTCAGCAAGATCTAGGTCACGGTTGATCGTTTGAGGGACTCCAATTTAGGCCAGCGTCTCTCACCTGCATTACATTAAAGCACAGCCTACTGTGTATATAGTACATAGTACTATATATATGTTTTGTATTGTANAAGACATGCCTGTAATCTATGTAATGGGTTAGCTTCATCTGGATTTATAGACAGATATAGCTGAGTATCATCAGCATAAAAGAGGAATTTAATCCAATGCTGTCTAATAATTGCTGTCTAAACAACACAAGGCTCGGCGTTTCTCCAGGACCTGCTATTTAGTGTTTTTTTTATCTATTTCTCACCAGACATTTTTTCAAGAACTGTACCGCATCGCTGTGCTGTAGCAGACATGAGCTTCTGGACCTTCGGAGCTACAATGTTGACACTTTTATCGTCGATCTTCAACTCATCGCAGAGATCTCCAGAACACCGGAGACTGCCCACACCTCCCGGCCGGGCGGAAGTGCACGCAGACGGCGACGAGAACGTAAACAAAGGCGGGGTAAGCATGAAGGGGTGCGAGCTAGGATAAAGCTAACACCCCACCAGCTTCCTTTACCCAGCATTTTCTTCGCCAATGTCCTGGCCAATAAAATGGATGAGTTACGATTATCCATCACGAATAACAGACAAATTATGCACTCAAATGTCATGATTTTCACCGAAACATGGCTAAACAACAGCTGCTCGGACAATGCTATCCAGCTAACTAAACACCACACAAACCGAGCCGACAGGACAGCAAATGACTCCGGCAAGACTAGAGGCAGAGGTTTGTGCATTTATATTAACAAAGCTTGGTGCACAGACTCTGCTACTACAGAGAGTCACTGCTCACAGAATGTGGAGTTTTTAATGGTCAAATGCAGACCTTATTATCTCCCAAGGGAGTTCACTTCCATTATCCTCACTGCTGTGTATACCCCCCCGGATGCGAATGCCAAGCTAGCCATGAAAGAACTCTATGCGACCATTAGCAAACATCGAACCAAACACCCTGAGATTGCTTTTATTGTTGCGGGTGACTTCAACCACTCCAAGTTGAAGACAGTCCTCCCCAGATTCCACCAACATGTCTCCTGCCACACCAGAGGAGACAAGACCCTTGACCATGTCTACTCCAATCTGGCTGGAGCTTATAAGGCAACATCCCTCCCCCACATGGGACAATCGGATCATCTCTCCCTGTTCCTCACATCTCGGTACTCACCACTCATCCAACGTGTGAAACCTGTTGTGAGGACGGTGAAGGTGTGGCCGGAGGGCTCAGACGCTGTACTTCAGGACCAGTTCAGGAACACAGACTGGAACACTTTTCACCACACAGACTTGGACCAGTACGCCTCATCTGTACTGGACCACATCTCCACCACCATTGACTGTGTCACCACCCACAAACGCATCACCATGTAACCCAACCAGAAACTCTGGATGAACAAAGATGTTCGTCTCCTGCTGAAGGCCCACAACATTGCATTCAGGTCAGGGGATGCACATACCCACAGTGCAGCCAGGGCTGAGCTGAAGAGGGGAATCAAGAAGGCCAAACACCACTACAAAAGTAAGGTGGAGGATCACTTTTCCAACTCGGACCCCCAACATATGTGGCAAGGCCTTCAGATTCTCACGGACTACAAGAACTCCAATACTTCCTCCGCCTCCTTTGATGTCTCCTTCCTCAACAAGCTTAACAACTTCTGTGCTCATTTTGAGAGAGGGAATACCACAACTGCAACCAAGGCAGCCACTACCCCAGACCAACAGCCACTGACTTTCATCTGCACTGATGTAGGAGTTGCTCTGAGCAGGATTAAATCCAACAAGGCTGCGGGTCCTGACGGCATACCTGGATGTGCTCTGGGGAGCTGGCTGGTGTGCTCACGGACATCTTCAACCTGTCCCTGGCCCGCGCCGTGGTACCGACTTGCTTCAAGTCTACCTCCATCGTCCCAATCCCCAAGAATTCAATCCCAACCAGACTCAATGACTAGTCATCACCAAGTGCTTGGAGCGACTGGTCCTAGCACACCTCAGATCTGGTCTCCCCCCTCCCCACACACAGGACCCCCACCAATTTGCATACAGGAAGAATAGAAGCACAGAGGATGCAGTCTCCGTAGCACTGCACCCTGTCCTTTCTCACCTGGACAGCCAGAACACTTACGCCAGAATGCTATTCTTAGACTTTAGTTCAGCATTTAATATTGTCATCCCATCACAACTCATTACCAAACTAACAAACCTCGGCCTCAGTTCACTCATGTGCAACTTGTTGCTCGACTTCCTGACCGTTGACCCCAACATGTTCGGCTGGACAACCATTGCTCATCCACCACTATTATAAACACTGGAGTGCCACAAGGTTGTGTTATGAGTCCCTTCCTCTACTCCCTCCTCACCCACGACTGCAAATCTGTCCATGGCTCTAACGCCAACACCATCCCATTAAGAGACAACGACAAGGCCGCCTACAGGGAGGAGGTGGACCGTCTCGCTGAGTGGTGCAACAAAAACAACCTGCAGCTGAACACAGAGAAGACCAAGATGCTCATCGTGGACTTCAGGAGGTGTGCTGACCTATACCCACCCTTCCACATCAAGGGGATAGCGGTGAAGTGTGTGAACAGCTTTAAGTTCTTGGGATTCCACATGTTCGAGGACCTGACCTGGATGACCAGCTGCTTGAAACTCATCAAGAAGGCGCACCAGTGCCTCTTCTTCATGAGGACTCTAAGGAAGAACCACCTGTCCTCAGAGATCCTCACAAACTTCTACCGCTGCACCATTGAGAGCATCTTCACCAACTGTATTACAGTTTGGAACTGCTCTGGAACTGCTCTGTCGCCGACCACATCGCCGGGACACCGCTCCCTACCATCAAGGACATCTATAGGAAGCGATGTCCGAAAAGGGCCGGGAAAATCACCAAGGACTTCACTCACCCTGCACACACATTCTTCTCCCTCCTGCCCTCTGGAAGGCATTACAGAAGCCTACGGACCAGAACCACCAGGCACCAAACAGCTTCTTTCCCACAGCTGTCACACTCCTGAACGCCTCCTGACACAACTATAAGGACTGTATCCCCCCATACAATAATAACATGTGGATTGTCCTCAAACTCGCACACATACCATGGACTGTTGCCCTCACACCAGACACAATCTGTTTACAATCTGTATATAAGCTGTAAATCTTATCTGCCATTGTTTATCTTGTATTATAAACCCGCTAATACACATATAGTCATTTTCACAATCCCTAACTATTACTTTTTGCTTGTTCATACATCTAATAATATTTATATCCTGTATAGCACTTCTGGAAAGATGCAAACCACATTTCGTTGCTTTGTACCCGTGACAGTGCAATGACAATAAAGTTGAATTCTATTCTATATATAGTAAAGAGAATTGATCTCAGCACTGATCCCTGTGGTACTCCACAGGTAACCCTGGAGCATTTGGAAGATTTATCATTAATGTGAACAAACTAAAATCAGTCAGATAGATAAGATTTGAACCAGTATAGTGCTGTTCCTTTATTTCCTACAAAATATTCAAGTGTATATTAATGTGAATATTATGATCAACTGTGCCAAATGCAGCACTGAGATCTAACAGGACAAATACAGGTACAATTAGCTGAGGCCATGAGAATATCATTAGTGACTTTCACCAGAGCTGTTTCAGTGCTATGATGAGCTCTAAAGCCAGACTGAAACTCTTCAAAAAGTTAATTATGGTGTAAGTGATCGCACACTTGTTTGGCAACTACTTTCTCAAGAATTTTAGATAAGAAAGGAAGATTGGATATAGGTCTATAATTGATCAAGTATTCTGGGTAGAGAGATGGTTTCTTAAGTAAGGTTTAATTACAGCAACCTTAAAAGCCTTTGGTACATATCCGTGTAACAGAGATAGCACACTGTAATACTGAAAATATATGCTGCTGTTTTCAGGACATTCAGTCACATTGTCAAAAAAAACACAACTAAAAGATTTGGTGGTTTGAACATTTATTGTTTTCTCCAACACATACTGTACACATTTACAAACACATACAAGAAGATTACTGTCACTTTCTTCCCCAACCTTTCTCCTCTATCAGTGCTTGTGATGGGAAGCAGAAAGATGAATCCTTGATCAAATGGGCAGAGCAAAAACACATCCAGGCGCCTTCCCTTCATGCATTCTTACATTGGGAACAGCTCATCTTTCACAAGCACGGACAAGTACACAAGCTGAAAAGAGATGGGAATGTCATGTGATGGGAATTTAGATAATGGAATCAGACTCCTCAATGAAGTAAGTGTTTATTAGTCCTGTTTTAGTTGTCTGGACCAGTTCTGAGCCAGTACACTTATGGGTAAAAATATTTTCAATAGACAAGTACACATACTTGTGTATTTTTAAATTCCCCTTTAAAGTTTTTGAATTGAATAAAACATTGCTAGTCATTAGATGATGTTTACACACGTTTTAGTATCAAAGAGAGTTAGGACACCAATCCTATAAGAAAGTTATTTAAGGTGATAAGCACGAAAAAAACCTAAATGTCCATTTAGACTTTGTGGTGAAAAAGTATTGGTGCAAAGGGTCATTTTCTGTGAGTAAGAATATGGGATAAAACAGTGACCTTATTGTTTCTCTTATCTATTTATTTTTAATATTGTGACTGGTCTTAATTTCAAATAACAAAGTCATTAAGTTTTGTAATTTTGCCACTCAAAAATGTAACAGTTTGCATCCAACCTTCTTCCTCTGCTTTTTTTTTCTCTGATAAACCACTTTCTGCCATCTCGGTGACTCCTCTTTTTTTTTGTATGTTGTTACAGTCATATATTATGTTCCTCTTTGTAAAATTAGGCAATTTTATGCTAAAAAGAAAGCTAACCTTTTTTTTTAAATGAATAACCTAAAAAAAAACATTCACATCTACCAGAAGCTTCACTGCTAATGTTGTCCAAAATCTCTAGGTACCACAAACATCACAAACCAATGCAAGACCAGTCTGTAAGGTTTACATATTAATGCGCTAGTATTTTTTTTTCTATTTAAAAAAATATGTTGTTTTACTTCAAGAAATAAATAAATGGTAATAATGTACATCAAACTTTATTAGCAAAATTTATTTTAGAAGGACAACAAAAAGCTGAACATATGAAATATTCAGACACAAGAAGTTACATTCACTTTTCCTGCTGACATTTTAGCACTTACTCCTCCCACCTTTCTGTCAAAGACTGCAGCTCTGATTCAGAGGTGCAAGTATTTAATAGGAGAAAGCTGAAACTTGAGACATTGAGTAATGCGGAACGTGAGCATGGCACACCAAGGAAATAATTTGGATTCTGAAAAATGTTCTTGTTCGATTTGCCTGGATTTACTAAAGGATCCGGTGACTATTCCCTGTGGACACAGCTACTGTATGGACTGTATTAAAAACCACTGGGATGTAGAGGATCAGAGGAGAATACACAGCTGCCCTCAGTGCAGGAAGGAGTTCATACCGAGGCCTGGACTGGAGAAAAACATTGTGTTAGCAGAGTTAGTGGAGGATCTGGAGAAGACTGGACTCCAAGCTGCTGCAGCTGATCGCTGCTATGCTGGACCTGAAGACATGGCCTGTGATGTCTGCACTGGGAGGAAGAAGAAAGCTGTGAAGTCCTGTCTGGTCTGCATGGCTTCATACTGTGAGAATCACCTCCAGCCTCACTATTATGCTCCTGCTTTTAACAAACATAAAATTATTGCAGCTTCTGCTAAGCTACAGCAGAACATTTGCTGTCGTCATGATGAGGTGATGAAGATTTTCTGTCGTACTGATCAGCAGTGTATCTGTTATCTCTGCACCATGGATACACATAAAGGCCATGAAACAGTCCCAGCTGCAGCAGAAAGGACTGAGAAGCAGAAGAAGCTTCAGGAGAGACGACAACAACTCCAGCAGAGAATCCAGGACCAGGAGAAAGATGTGAAGCTGCTTCAACAGGAGGTGGAGGCCATCAATGGCTCTGCTGATAAAGCAGTGGAGGACAATGAGAAGATCTTCACTGATCTGATCCGTCTCATCCAGAAAAGAAGCTCTGATGTGAAGCAGCAGATCAGATCCCAGCAGGAAACTGAAGTGAGTCGAGTCAAAGAGCTTCAGAAGAAGCTGGAGCAGAAGATCACTGAGCTGAAGAGGAAAGATGCTGAGCTGGAGAAGCTCCCAAAAACAGAAGATCACACCCAGTTTCTCCAGAACTACCCCTCACTGTCAGCACTCAGTGAGTCTACACACTCATCCAGCATCAATATTCGTCCTCTGAGATACTTTGAGGATGTGACAGCAGCTGTGTCAGAGCTCAGAGAGAAACTGCAGGACATCCTGAGAGATACAAACTTTTCACTGGCAATAACTGAAGTAGATGTTTTACTGCCACAACCAGAACCAAAGTCTAGAGCTGGATTCTTAAAATATTTCAGAGAAATTACTCTGGATCCAAACACAGCAAACAGCTATATGGCATTGTCTGAAGGGAACAGGAAAGCAACCTTAACAAAGCAACAACTGTTTTATGACAGCCATCCAGACAGATTCACTACAAGGTTTCAGGTACTAAATAGAGAAAGTCTGACTGGGTGTTGTTACTGGGAGGTGGAGTGGAGAGGAGAAGTTTTTGTAGCAGCCTCATATAAAGATATCAGCAGAACAGGAGCATCAGTTAATTGTGTACTGGGACACACTGAAAAATCATGGGGTTTATTTTGCAGCAAAAAAGGCTACAAATTTTATCACAACAAGGTGCAAACTCCAGTGCCAGGTCGAGTTTCCTCCAGAATAGGAGTGTATCTGGATCACAGAGCAGGTATTCTGTCTTTCTACAGCGTCTCTGAAACCATGACTCTCCTCTACAGAGTCCAGACCACATTCACTCAGCCTCTATATGCTGGGATTAGACTTCTTGATGAAGGAAACTCTGCTGAGTTAAGTAAAGTTAAATAAAATGATCATAAAACCAGTTAGAGGGGACTACTTTCTACCATGGTTCAAGATTTCTGTATTTGAGAGATATAAAATAGCTCGTATCTTTCTTCTTAGTGCTTTTAAGACTACAGAAAAAGCAAATTTCAAATGCACAACTAATACAAAAGAAATAGCTACTATGTTTAGGATGCCAATGCTTGGCATCACAACTGGTGAATGTTAAATCCATCTAATGGATTTTATGCATATACTATAGAATATGGCTGTTTCTCAATTCACAAGAACACCAGTATGAACTCCTGTTCTCGCCAAGTATGTTCTTGACAAGAACACAGGAAAATATGGAACAGGAACACGCAGCATAAATATGGGTCAACTGGAACCGAGGCGTACTAGTGACGTCTCCACATGCTAGGCATGTCTGGAGCTGTATTTCACCTCCTGTTATTAATAGTGTCTAGATAATAATCAATTCTTACTTTTTTCATAAAGTGGGTGGCTAATAATTAACACAGTCAGCTAAACAAAAATCAAACCAACATGGTGAGCACATGGAGGATTGTACAACCCTCCAAAGAAATACAACCCCACACCATTACTGGCAGGCAGCAGATTGCTCTCCAGTGTCTCCAGATTTTTTTCCACATCTGTGACATGTTCAAAATGTAAATCCACTTTCATCTGTGAAGAGCACAGGGCAGAAGTGGTGGATTTACCAATTCTGGTATTCTATGGAAAAATGTCCTGCAGGGTGTTGGGATGTGAGCACAATCCCCATCTGTGTATATCGGGCCCTCATACCATCCTCATGGAGTAATTTCAAACCATTTTTGCAGACTCATGCAGATTTGGGGCCTGCTGGAGGTCCTTTTTCAGGGCTCTGGCAGTGCTCCTCCTGTTCCTCGTTGCACAAAGTCGGAGGTAGTGGTCCTGCTGATGGATTGTTACCTTCCTACAGTCTCCTTCAAATCTCCTGGTATACTGGTGTCTTTACTGGTAGTGCCTCCAGCCTCTGGAAACTACGCTGACAGACACAGAAAACATTTCCACAGCTCACATTAACACGCCGTCCTGGATGAGCTGCACTAACTCAGCAACTCCTGTGTGTTGGATAGTCTGCTTCATGCTACCACGAGTGTGAAAGCACCACCAACATTGAAATGTGACCAAAACATCAGCCAGAACACAAAGGTATTCAGAAGTCTTTGTGGCAGATCCACTCCTTTGTTTATTGTGTCTTGCTATCTGCAAATAATTTCCACCTGCTGTCTATTCACTTTGTACAAAAACATGTGAAAATGGTATTCAACCACTGTTGTTCACTAAGTTCCCTAAGATTAATTTTACAGAAGTGTGATTTATTTTAAGTCCTGTATTACCTTTATTTCTTTTTTTTTGTAGCAGTGTATATAAATCTGTACATATTACATGTCTTTTTTGTAAGAGTGATTTATGATAATTTCTAAAGTGGTTGACCTTTTCATCTTTAATAATTACATTTCTAGCTTTGTGGGGCACTATACAAAGTTTACTTTACTAAAGATGACTCATACTGGTGTTATATCATAAGCCATGATATTAAATTTGGACATTGGGGAACAATGTCAATGCTAGGTTTTGTTTTTTGTTTTTTTGTTGTTGTTGGTTTTGCAAACTCCAAAGCATGCAGACCCAGCAAAACAGTCTCACAGAGACACACAACAGGGACATGTGATCCG
>NW_015151542.1:25006-31044 GCF_000732505.1 Cyprinodon variegatus | reverse complement strand
CTGGCTAGCCACCGTCCAGACAGGACCCACTGGGGCCAGCTAAGCTAACCCGTTTTCTTTCAGCCTCATCACAGTTTTAATACATTCCTGAGTCATTATTCATTTTTTACCATAAAACCAAATTAAAGTTTTGACTGCATGTAACATCAGGGTTTTATTCACATTTATCTTTTGCTATTTTAAAGGAAACTTTCAGTGCATTAAACCTAAAACATATTTCTCATATTTTGAAGGGACTTTCAAACCCCTCTTCATCTTTTCTTTATTTGAGCTTTTTAAAGTAATTTTTAGTACCTGTGTAGTTGTTAGAAATAATAATGATGTGTGATTATCAGTTAATAAAGGTACAATTGTATTTTCAACCCATGGTCTTTTGTGTTTATTATATGCAATTAACGATTTATCACTCAGGCTGGATTTACTCTTTTTTAGTTGCATCTGAATGAACAGAGACACCATTAGTTGGTTGGTGATTAATAACTCTGCTGATAGCCATAGTCTAAATTACTACATTGCTGAAAGACAACTGAATTTTTACACCCAGATTCAGCAGTCCAACCTTTTTGGTAAGAGACTAAGCACCCTGGTCTGTAAGCAAATTACAGTCATAATCATTAGACTGATGATCCTTGATTTGAATGACCTATTGATTAACTTGACAGGAATTGATTGAGGTTTGTGGACCCAAATGCAGATGCAGGGAGGCAGAGGTGAGTTTCTTGTGGATTTATTGAAGAGTTAACAAACAATTGAGGCAGGATTCAAAAATCAAACATCAAATCAAAATCAAACAAACCAGAAACTATGGAGACATCTGGGGGAAAACGATCACGAGGAGGAAGACTCAGAGAGACGGAGTTGAAGGAAGTTAGACGAGGAACCAGCACTGAAGAACTGCACAGAGAGAGTATTTATGGGAGACTGAAACAAAGAGCAGATAATAAGCAGATTGGGAGCAGGTGTGAACAGAGCAGAACAGGAAAGGAGCTAAGGAAAAAGAAGAACACAAGAGGGCAGCAGAGGGCAACAAATAAAAACCTGGAAACTAACCAGAAAACACAATAAAATAAGAATCAAACCACTAAAACTAGAAAACAAGGAGCAAAGTAAAACTGAATGCTCAAAAGAAAACATAATAGAACCAGAAATGTGACACAACTATAACCACCAGTTCTAGTTATTTAATATATTCATAATCATCTGGTAAAGTTTCACAACAAAAGTGAAAGAACTGCTGCCTGACCCAAAGGGAGGAAAAATATTCACAGGCTCCGTATTTTCCTGTTTTGTTGTTGTTCCCATTTATTCTCTCATTTTGCTCTTAGCTCACCAGCGTTGCTTAATAAATTCAAGAAAGTCTGCCAGTAGTGGTGGAGGTTAGTGACAGCTGCTGTATGTGCTGGCCAGCACCTGTTTTAACTCAACACTTTACCCTAAATTTATTCTCTCAGTTGATGTCATCCACATATTTTGAAATAAATTATGACGTCACTTAATGGAGGGACCAATTTATTCAAAATAAAAATATCACAAAAAAAAATCTGGATTTTTAAACTCGTCTTCTTTACCTATGCCTATAATTTCACCAAAAAGAAAAAAATTGAATTGCCTTACTAAATAAAAATGCCCATGAGCTGAAACAGGGTACATAGCAAACAGAAGGGGCAGCACTCCAACAAACGCCAAGATCAACAAAACACTTAAAAAGATAACAAAGAAGCTCCGAAAAGAAAACTGATCTGTGAAGTTGTCTCTATGAAGAAATGACAACGAATAGTTCTCAGCAGCAATTGTGGAGACAGAAATAATTGATTTTAATACACACCTTTTAACCACCTTGTCTTTTGATCACTATTGATCATTTCGGTTTAACAAACTCAGCAGAGGATCCATTAAAAAGCCCAATCCCAGCATATAGAGGCTGAGTGAATGTGGTCTGGACTCTATGGAGGAGAGTCATGGTTTCGGAGACGCTGTAGAAACACAGAATACCTGCTCTGTGATCCAGATACACTCCTATTCTGGAGGAAACTGGACCTGAAACTGGAGTTTTAATGCTCTTGTGCCAAAATCTGAAACATTTTGAGACTAAATCTAAAGTCCACGAATTGTCATTTAATCCAAACTCACACTCTTTTTTCCTTTCTTCTCTCCTGATATTTTTGTATGAAACAGCTATTTCAACTCCCCCGTTCCTCTCCACCTCCCAGTAACAACGTCCAGCCAGACTCTCTTTACTCAAAACCTGAAACAAAGTAGTAAATCGATCTGGATGATCAGGATAAGGCTGCTGGTTTTCTATTTTTGTTACTTTTCTGTTTCCCTCCGATAAAACCAGAAAACGGTTTGCTGTGCTTGGATCCAGGGTGATTTCTCTTGCATATTTTAAGAATTCAGCTCTGGTGTTTGGTTCTGGTTCTGGCAGTAAAACGTCAGCTTCAGTGACTGTCACTGAGATGTTTGTCCATGTGTCTCTCAGGATGTCCTCTAGTTTCTCTCTGAGCTCTGACACAGCTGCCGTCACATCCTCAAAGTATCTCAGAGGACGAATATTGATGCTGGATGAGTGTGTAGACTCACTGAGTGCTGACAGTGAGGGGTAGTTCTGGAGAAACTGGGTGTGATCCTCTGTGATTGAGAGCTTCTCCAACTCAGCATCTTTCCTCTTCAGCTCAGTGATCTCCTGCTCCAGCTTCTTCTGAAGCTCTTTGACTCGACTCACTTCAGTTTTCTGCTGGGATCTGATCTGTTTCTTGAGTTCAGAGGTTCTTTTCTGGAGGAGACGGATCAGATCAGTCAAGATTTTGTTACTGTTCTTCACTGCTTTATCAGCAGAGCCATTGATGGCCTCCACCTCCTGTTGAAGCAGCTTCACATCTTTCTCCTGGTCCTGGATTCTCTGCTGGATTTGTTGTCGTCTCTCCTGGAGCTCCTTCTGCTTTTCAGTCCTTTCTGCTGCAGCTGGGACTGTTTCATGGCCTTTATGTTCATCCATAGAGCAGAGATAACAGATACACTGCTGATCAGTACGACAGAAGATCTTCATCACCTCATCATGATGAGAGCAGATGTTCTCCAGGAGCTTCTTAGAGGGGTCCACCAGCTTGTGCTTCTGTAATGGTGGAGCATCATAGTGAGGTTGGAGGTGATTCTCACAATAAGAAGCCAAACAGATCAGACAGGACTTGACAGCTTTCATCTTCCTCCCAGTGCAGACATCACAGGCCACATCTTCAGGTCCAGCATAGCAGTGATCAGCTGCAGCAGCTTGGGGTCCAGTCTTCTTCAGATCCTCCACCAACTCTGCTAACATGATATTCTTCTCCAGTCCAGGCCTCGTTATAAACTCCTTCCTGCACTGAGGGCACTTTTGGATTCTCCTCTGATCTTCTGCATACCAGAAGTCTTTAATACAGTTCATACAGTAGCTGTGTCCACAGGGAATAGTTACCGGATCTTTCAGTAGATCCAAACAGATGCAACAAGAGAATTTCTCTTGGTCCAACTGAACACTTTTCTGAGCCATTTTGCCTCTCAGTAGCAGAGATATGTGAGTTCCGTTTACTCAAAATAGAAACTACCTTATACTCGTCACTGCAACCAGTATTTTTGGTTACACCCATTGCTGGTCTAAATGGGGAGGGAACAAGGAAATATATTTGACTGCATTTGTTTTGCCGCATATGTGTTTACAAGTCCAGACAGGCACATAATCAAAGTACCTAGAGAACACTCTCGTCAGTTGTATCTAACTTTCATATCTACTCACTGTTAACTACTAACACACTTCAAACTCTTTAATTCATAGAAGTGATCAGAAATGGTTAATCTAAAATAAGTGAGAAAAAATAATACTGTCACAATATAATAAACCTAAATTATAATGATGTTGCTATTAAGAAAATATGGAATACTTTGAATAACTTTTATTTGTCTTTGAATTCTTTGCTATTGATCCTGTTCATTTAGAATTTTGTGTAAAGTGTAAAGTACCAGTTGGCAGCTTATTTTAATACTAGCTGCTAAAAAAAATATTGTGATTGTTTTTTGTTTTTTTTTTTCTTGCAAGAGAACAATATCAGCCTGTAAGGGTGGTTCAAATTGACCTCGAGACCAGACACAAAGTAGCCATATTTGCATGCTGACGCTCACCTGACATATAGCCAGCAACTCAAATAGCCCAAGACAAGCTCTACTTCTGTCGCTTTAGTGTGTCTTAAATAGAGGGGCTTCTATCTGCTGCTTGCTGGTTTTAACTTAACTTGTTATATCTGGATCTAATGGAGCAAGTCACAGTGCTTTATTCATTTTGTAAAGCAGCACATCGGCACCAGCGTCCAAAGGTCCACCAAAGATAGAGATGCTCCCAGTTTAGGGAGTCCGGGATCAAACTGCGGCTGGCTCATGCATCTGTATAACCAGGACTTAAAACAGTATTTCTTTATCTCTTACTAGATTCCTATCATACAAATACACAGAATAGTAATTAAATTAGTTTAATGATTTGACAACTATAAACTGGAAGCCAGAACTAAGCTGAAACAAATCTGAGAAAAAGTCTTTTCAAGAGTGTAAAATGTAACACATGATAATCTTATATCTTTCTTAGATTTTCTTTTTTCGTCCTTTTCTTTGCATTTTCTGTCTAGTTTTCAGATTTAACTACACAAACGTTTTATCTAGCTATATGTGCAACGCAAATGCCAGACTTAATTTCTGTATCCCAACTTCTCCTGGCTGGTTTTTGATGGAATTTTTATTAAGATTTTCGCAGGCAAAAAAAAAAAAACAACAACTCACGAATACGTCCAGGTTTTGTCTTCACGAGCAGATAATTAAAAAAATGATGAATAATGTTCACTTTAAAAGGGTTCACAAAAACAAACTGCATCAATAGTTAATGCACTGCATGATTAGAATGTTGCGAAGGAAGCGGCTGTAGTAAATGTAAATATAAGCATGAACCCCATAAATATGCTGCCTATGGTCAAAAGTGCAAAGCTCACGAAAGAATCACTTATGTGTCGAACCAAGAAATAAAATATAGGCTTCAAACAAAGGATGGGAAGTCTGAATGTAAATCAATAATAAAGAGATATTTATTGGAGCTAAGGAGTCCAAAATAAAGTCAAATGATAATGTCACCAAGAGGGGAAAGAAAAAATGATCACAAGTTATTAAGGTAAATGGATCACACATTCAAACTTTATACCAGGGCAGACTGCAATGTTTTTTCTGTTACAGCTTCAAGAAAGGTGAAAAAAAATAAAGCACCGCTGCAAAATATGGACTGAAGTTACTGGTGTATTCTCACCAGAAGATGGTGCCATTAGTCCAGATAAAGCTAAAGTGTCTGTACAGAAACGAATCACATGAGTTGGAGTTTTAACTAATAGAGGCTGACTTACCTGCAGTCCTGGGGGGAGATTCATGAACACAGTTAGAACTGATAAAGAGAATCTAAAAAGTGGAAATTGAAGAAAAAAACAAATATCCCTGTTTGAAGGTTTAGGGTGTGTACCCTGTGAACATCACATTTAGGGTCCAGTATTACACCCGCCCAGGAAAGTACCTCTGACAGTAAAATACACAATCAAAGCTGAGATAGAAAGAAAGTAGGAACTTGACTAGACTGTCAAACAAAAGAAGTCTACTGACTGATTTAATAGTGTTGTTAAAGCACATGTCAGGAATCCAGTTTGTGTGGTCTGTTGTTTGTGTTTGTCTCTCCCTCCACCATCAGGTGGTGCCCTGTCCTCGTTGGTCCTTCCTGCACACCTGCGTCTCGTTGGATCATTATCGGGAGGAGTACTTACAGTAAGCAGTGGACTGTCACTACCTCGGTGCAAGAGTGTTTGCCAGTTTTGGCTTTCCTGCAAGCTGGATGTTTGGCCTTCACTAGCCTGACGTAGTCCTACTCAGTTCTAGTCAGAATATGAGTCTGCTACTGCTCCATAGAGCTGTGATTATGGGGCGTGTTTCAAACGAACCAGAAAAAAAATTGGATAGACCTACAACCAAAAAGAGCAACGGAGTGC
>NW_015151542.1:21529-24283 GCF_000732505.1 Cyprinodon variegatus | reverse complement strand
CAACCCCTCAACCCTTACCACAATAAACCTGTTAAACCTTTGCCTTGCTCTCTGAGTGGTTCTCTGCATTTTGGGTCAGATCCTTAAATAAATCATGACAGCACATAGGACAACAAAAAATATGAGTTTTCATTCATGCCCAGGACCTTAATAAGGTCATAAAGAGGGAACACTTTTCACTCTGAACAGTAGAAGAAATGTCAAATGCAGAAGCATTTTCAGTACTGAATGCAAACCATAGATTCTGGCAGATTTAGCTAGATGAAAACAGTTCTGGGGCTTCTCAGTGGCACAATGATTAGCACTGCTGCCTTGCAGCAAGAGGGTTCTGGGTTTGAATACCACCCCGTGTTCTTTCTGGATGGAGTTTGTATGTTCTCCCTGAGCATTCGTGGGTTCTCTCCAGGTCCTCCAGCTCCCACAGTCCAAAAACATGACATGACATGACTAAGATGTGTTAGGTTAATTGGCTTCCCTAAAAATTCTCCTTAGGTGTGAGTGTGTGCGTGGATGGTTGTTGTCCTGTCTGTCTCTGTGTTGCCCTGTGATGGACTGGCGACCTGCCATGGGTGTACCGTGGGACCTCAGGGGTCAAAAGGCAAAACAGGTTAGGATCAGGAAGTCAGAATGCAAACAGGTACACTAAATAACTCTCACCAAAGGCTCAAGAATAATCTGAACCTGATGACTGGTTAGAGGGCTGGTTAAATAGAAGCTGGAGCAGAGCTAGGCAGGAGAATAAAATTAGTAATCAAGCCAGTCATCAGCGCCAGGATCATTACATTTTGCTTTTCATCAACCAATTTCCTGTTTAAACAATTCAGTCTGCTCCAGATTGATGTGGATTTCAAAAGGTTTTTCAGAATAGAGACCAGTGGCTGGAGTATCTACGATACTTTGGAAGTGTGCCGTGGTAAACGCAATTTGATTGACTTCAACTGCTGTGATCAACTGCCACAGCCCAGTGGAGCCACACCAAGTTGCATATGCTTCACTTCCACATCCAATGGAACCGAGGGATAAGTGTCAGAGTTACCCCTTTCAAGTTACAGCTCAGTTATATAGACCGAATTGACCTCAATTTTGATGATGTTGCCTTATTTAGTTTTGGCCTGTACTATTGTCATGTCTCGAAATGAACATACAGACCAGCCCACTGGTTCACTGGCCCAAGAAGATGAATAGAGGTAGATGTAAGACACCAATGTAGCTGTTTAGTCTAAAATTGGGTTTACTCCTACAAGAATTACAAAGCAGGCAGTTTCTTTGTTGAAAATGAGTCAGAAACACAGGCATGAATGCAGTGTTCCACGCTGCATGTAGAAAGGGAACATTTTTCACAGTCTTCCAAAGTATCTGAAGACTTGAAAGGCATGGATTATTTTTGCGTATCAGAAGATCCCGGCAAAGTTTGATGCTCAGCCGATCATTTGCTCTAAGCATTTTACCAGAGACAGCTTTCAAAATGCAAGATTTGCTAAACTTCTTTTCCTGAAACACGTGGCTGATCCGACCGTAAGGCCATCACAACCGCAAGCTGTAAGTATTACATTGACCCTAAGCTGTTGATAGCAATGCTAGCATATCTATGGTGACCAGATTTGGGTTTCTGAAGAGGAAGACACTTGTTACTGGGATTGGTTTGCTGGGCCGCTGACTGGACAATATCGGGCATTCAAACCCAGTTGTGAGCCCCGGGGCTGGTCCAGGAACGGGGGGTGACGGAGGAACTGAACCCGACCCGACCCGACTTTGAAATTCCCTCTTAAATGTATTTCACCTGTGAAATATCTTTCTGGCTGTAAAACAATGAATGCAAAGTGTTCCACAAGGTTCTTATACTGTATGTCTTTCTTTGGTGCTTCTCCTAGTTCATTGCAGCATTCAGAAATCATACACCCCTATAAAAAGATCCTGTTTGTCTAGGTAAACTCCAAACAGAAATAAGTTCTGCTGGCACTGGTACAACATTTACTGGTTTCTCAGGTTTCGCTCGTAGGAGCCGTTGGATCGCTAATCCCTCTGTGACCACACAAACTGTTGCTAAACTGTAAGCAACAAACTAGTGTTTGGCTTGGTCTGGGATACATCTGCAGGAGAAATTGAAGCTGGGAATATTTGATGTGGTTGGGAAGTGAATCAGCACGAAGAGAAATTCAAATGGATAAAGAAAAAGTCTCCTGTCCCATCTGTTTGGATCTACTGAAGGATCCAGTAACTATTCCCTGTGGACACAGCTACTGTATGAACTGCATTAAAAACCACTGGGATGGAGAAGATCAGAGGAGGATCAACAGCTGCCCTCAGTGCAGGAAGGAGTTTATACCAAGGCCTGAACTGGTGATAAGCATAGTGTTAGCAGAGTTAGTAGAGGAAGTGAAGAAGACTGGACTCAAAGCTGCTGCAGTTGATCACTGCTATGCTGGACCTGAGGATGTGGGCTGTGATATCTGCACTGGGAGAAAAGGGAAAGCTGTTAAGTCCTGTCTGGTCTGCTTAGTTTCTTACTGTGAGAATCACCTCAAACCTCACTATGATGTTGCTCAGTTAAAGAAGCACAAGCTGGTGGACCCCTCCAAGAAGCTCCAGGAGATTGTCTGCTCTCGTCACGATGAGGTGATGAAGATCTTCTGTCGTACTGATCAGCAGTGTATCTGTTATCTCTGCTTATTGGATGAACATAAAGATCATGAGTCAGTCTCAGCTGCAGCAGAAAGGACTGAGAAGCAGAAGGAGCTCCAGGAGAGACGACAA
>NW_015151542.1:16130-20684 GCF_000732505.1 Cyprinodon variegatus | reverse complement strand
CCTCCATAGAGTCCAGACCACGTTCACTCAGCCTCTATATGCTGGGATTAGACTTCTTGATGAAGAATCATCTGCTGAGTTCCTAAAACTGAGATAGTAAAAATTTATCTGTGATCCAGTTGGGGAAAATGTATTATTTAATTCCAGGACTTTAGTCTCCATTATTTTTGCTGTCTTGTGGTTGTAATTTCTTTACTGCTTAGGATATCAGCTTCTTTTTATGTTTCTAGTTTTAAACAAAAACTGTCAAACATATTTAACATATCTTGCACTCTTTAGTCAAATTATTATTTTTTTTATTGTGTTTTATGCCTTATTACTTTATACTTTGGTGTAAATATCTAAACTTTACTGTTAGTTTTATGAATAAAGTTTATGGTAATGTGATACCTTGTTTGCATCTTTTACGTTGTGCTTATATACTTATTGGTCAGGGCATCCTTTTAGAAGAGATTTCAAATGTCAACAGATTTACTTGGTAAGATTGAGGTCAAATAAAAACAAATTTAGCTACTTCATCATCTTGTTTGTTGTTTAATTAAAGTGGACATTTGCTTGGGTGCTGCTCCTGTTTCTTTTTAGCCCTGGAGCACATTTCGCTCAAGAGGATCTTTATTCATCAATCAATCTTTATTGTTCTGGTAAACTGCCAGGTAGCCACTCCCCACCGCTACACCTTTCTGCAGCTTGATGAGAACCAGCTGGACTCGAACTCCTAGCAATCAGAGAGTGCAGGTAATTTTGGTGTGACTGACCTGCCACCTGTGTTTGATAAACCTGTCTGTCAGGAACTCAGAGTGCAAGTGTGTATTAGGTAGAAACACAGGTAAGTGGCTACAATAATCTGACAGAATATGATTATCCAAGTGAGTCACTTATCTGGTTTAACAGTTCAGTTCAACTCCTAAGCAGGAGGCAGGATCGAGCCGGTGGGCTGCCAAATGAGAAGAGGTGTGAGCCACTCCAAGTGTCCCAGATGCAGCAAACTCTATGAACAGGCAGAAGTCCAAGCCAGATCAGGGAAACATTTCAGAACAGGGAGGTTTCTGAGATCCAGGAGTCCCTAACCCGGATTCCGATCAGAACAAGAACAGACATATCCAGGGTTCCAGAAATCCACAGAGCGTTCAGGCAGGTTCAGAGTTTCATAAGTCCAGCAGAGAGTTCAGGCAGACACACTCGGATGGAAACAGGTGAGCTAGTTGAGAGGCAGAACAAGACGTGACAAAAGGAAAAGTACAGAACTTTGTATATAGAGATCTTTTAGTAATATCTAAAAAAATGTTCCTACTAATTGTCAATCATCCTGGTGATGTTTATGTAAGGCCATCCTATACGCTCGCCCAGTTAGCTAACTTTTTCTGGGCATGCACACTTTCAGCCGCATATGTGTGGTGAGCTGCGGTTTCAGACAATAATTGAAGCTCACACAATTCTTCGAAAGTTTCAGAAGCCTAGAAAGTGTATGAAAAGAAACGAAAGTCCTCAGAAAAGGCAGATATATCCCAGAATGCTTTGCACGGAGCGCTCTCCTCGCAAAGTACAATGGGATTTGCTTTTACAGCGGCCCGCTTTCGCCATGGGCTGTCGCCACCCGACAGTGGAGGAGGAGTTCTATGACCAACGGTGCAAAAAGCAGTGATCATCTGTCCGAACGGTCAGTGGACTGAATTTGCTATAAAGTTCACTATATAGTCCCCACTGTATGTGGAGTAGGGTGGCCAGATGTCCGGCTTTAGGGCGGACAGTCCGGATTTTCATTGCACTGTCCGGCGTCCGGCACCGCATCCAGCCGGATGTGTATTTGTCCTCCTTTATGAGGCACTAGGCTTGTAGAGCAGATTTTTATTTCTTTCTTTGCTGAGCTGCAGCACAATATCCAATCATCAAAAATGCATCACTATCTGATCTAACAGATGATTGGCTAAGAGTGGAGGCGTGTCACATAAAGATCTGCTTGTCATTGGTTACAAAAGTAAGCAAGGATGATGTCGTTTAACCCAGAATGGACAAAAGAGCGTGAATTTATGACCAAAGGTAGTGGAGATTCATTCCATGGTTTCTGCCACTTTGTCGATGCGATGTAGGCGTAAGCAGTCGAGGAAAAGCTGCAAATGAACGGCCTGTGAGTATGGATTAACCTAAAAGTAATAAACCTGCAGCAGCAAACTCTTCAATGTTGGCTTTTACATTAAGTTTTGTCACCCCTGGATGCTAAAATAAGTTGTGCAGAGCTGCAAGGTGGACTATACTATAAAACATCACTAGTCCTACGGAAGTGTAGACTGTGACGTGAAAGTGGATTTCAGTGATTGGCCCATAGCTAAAGGGATGACCATAAAGACAGGTCTGCTGCACACACAGACATTTAAGATAAGTTCCCAAAAGACTGAGGCTCTTAAAAATAAAGCTATACTTTTAGAGCATTTGAATGTTGTTGTTGTTGTTTAAAAAAATATTAGGCTAATTTATTATGAATTTTTCTTGTTAAAATTATTATTTTTTTTTACGTTTAAGTCCATATGTTATGCTTTGTGGTATTCTGCACTTTAAAGATTCATCTCGGTGGTCCCTTTTTAAACACCACAATGTATTAAATAAATACAAATGCTGGGAACCAATTCTTTTTTACATTTCATTAATATTTTTTTCTATTCAGCTTCACATGCATCCTCTTTAAACTACTCAGAATTGTACTATAAATTTGACTTTACCTTATTCTTATGTACACCTTAGTAATTTATTGATATGTGGCACAATGTCCTCCTTTTTGGTGCTATAGAAATGGCCACCCTAATGTGGACACAGTAAGCTTGTGTGAGCTATGAGAACAGCACATTTGAAACAGGGCATGCACGAGGAGAAATGGGCTTGTGCATGCTCTTTTTTTTTCTTTCTTTTTTTAAGTGGAGAGGGCGGGTCTTTTAAAAAAATCCTCCGCAATACCTTTAAACTACTGTTAAAAAAAAAACAGAAAAAATAATGATAAACGTGAAGGATGTGGAGAAAAAAAAAAAGTAGAACACGTACTGATGAACTGTAAAACTTATGAACATAAAAAGGAGAAATAGAGAAGGATGGTTGAAAGGACAGGCAAAGAATGGAGTTTTAAGTGAATATTGGGAAATCAAGGAAATATAATGGATATTCAAAGATTAAGGAAAGCATTGTGTATTTATCTACTGGATACAAACCCTAAGCAAAAAGTAGTATACTTGAAGTGAATTCTATTAGGAATACTTAAGTATTTAGAAAGTATACCGAACAATGTACTTTTACTGTACTTTAAGTGTTAATAAAGTAATACTTCTTTGAACTAAATTGATACATTTTTAAGTTTACGTAAACAAAGTGAACAATAGTCTAGTCAAGTACACTTGACTAGACTATTGTTAAGTATATGAAATATAGTTTAGAATAAGTAAACTCTAAGTGCGCTGTCTGATTTTAAGTATGAAATTAGTGCACTTTTAGTATACTTGAATAAACTACTTTTTACTAATGGAAATTGAAAAATAGAATTAGATGTAAAGTAATGTTGCTACACACTCATGTACAGTAGGTGGCGGTATGCACCTTAAAGTTGCTTGTGATCCGCCATAAAAGAAAAGAAAAAGAAGAAACAGATTCTGACGGACACTCCTCGCCAGTTGGTGGCAGTAAAGCGCACCGAAAAAACTGTTTGCCACCGTCAACAGGAAGTCGTTATATGACGCAGCTGCTTTCTATTGCCGCGTTTTTTTGTAAATTCTACAATACGGGTATAGTTGAAGTGTTGCAGCTGCTTTCTCCGATCACTGTGTACCCGGAGCAAAAAAGAGGCTTTCTCAAAGTGAAGAAGAGGATGAAACGGAGAGAATATTCATCGTAAAACTAACTTCACCCCAGTCTCAACAGGTGGGCCAACTTCAACTCCTGGTTGTTCAACAGCCCGAAGCTGGGATACTAACTAACACCCTCGCCTCCAAAGCTAGGAAAAATAATGCACTTATTACCCATAATTTTTTAATACTGAAGGAGGCAGAGGGATAACAGAACATCTGACATAAAGAGCAGGACAGAGAGGGGAGGAAGAAAGAGTCAAGGGAGGGAGAGAGAGAGAAGCCATAGCTATGCTATGCTATGCAAAGCTAACGCTAGCCTAGCTACTCCTTACTTCCAGAAATAAAACTGTGTGAAAGCGCCACGTGCTCAGTTGAAAAGTTCAGCACTAGGTGCTGTATTTTTAAATGCTTCTGGACAGTTGGGGTTACTTAGATACAGAGATATCACAGAAAAAAAAGAAGGTAAGAACGGAGATGGCCTGAACCATAATGGGCTGAATTCAAATTCAAGGGTTGTGTTCCAGTTCAAACAATTCTGGCTTTCGGCCGCTTTCACGTTCGCTCAGTCGCTTAGCAACCGTGATAGTTGATCCACAAAGCAGGGAAAGATTAAAAGACTTAGAGTTTATTTGTCATTTTGTTTACACCAGTGTAATACAAAACTAAAATTCGTTTGGAACAGCTCTCTGGACAATTTCATCTTTTTTTAAAGTGCAGCCTTGAAAAATAG
>NW_015151542.1:12828-15565 GCF_000732505.1 Cyprinodon variegatus | reverse complement strand
TTTTTGGCCCCACTGTACATGTATTATATTAAACTGCATTTCTAATATTCAGCGGCACCAAGTACCCTTTTCCTCTGATCATGGAGCAGCCAGGCTCCAAGGCTAGATAGGACTCATTTGTAGGCCTTATAACAAGGAGTCTTGGAATCCGAACAAACCTCGGTGCAGCGCTATGATGTAATCGACCTACAAATCTGGCCTTCAGTGGACGCAGTCCCTGAATTTCAATTAAGCCATATTATATGTAAACTCCTCATTGAGCACTGTCAGCAGCGAGGCCGATGTACCTAGAGGACAGCCATGTTGATTGGACCACAGTTCAGACAGCTGCTGCCATAGCGAATAGGAGACTCCTTAGATTTAATTTTAATCACATGAAGGATGAGTTGGAGATATTACTATAATCTCTTAGATGTCACAATCCCATAAAAGACCAAAACTAATTTTAGAATAACCTTTCAGGTAGATTAAACATATCTATTCAGGTTAGAAACTATTACAAATTAACTCAAACTGGATGAGATATATGCAAAGCTATATATTTTGCAAATAAATATTAATAAATACAAGTTTTACATTAATATACTAGATTATGTTTTATAAATATTACACATTTATATAGAATATTATTAATCAGTATTTTTGGATTGCCCTTTGATAATGAGTGTTATGACCACAGATAAACCAATCAATATAAAGGGGTGCTAATTATCTTATATTTAATAGAGCCCCTTTTTTAATTTTTTTAATTGATTCTCTCCTGCTAAGATCAGGGGGGATGGAATGTTCAACAGAGCTATGGCTCCGGGTGAGTTTTGCAACTAAATTGAGAAATCTAGGATTATTCTTATTCTCCTCTATTAATGAGGAGAAATATACTGCTCTTGCTTTACGAAGGGTCCTCTTATACAGCAGTAAAATATTTTTCCTGACTAGGTAGGATTCCCATAGGCATCTAGAGCTCGATTTTCTGTCCAGTTTCCTAGCATTTTAGCTTAAGAGTGCAGCTCCGCATTAAACCAGGGAGCAAGTTTTCTTTTTTAAAAGTTTTTCTTCATCAAAGGGCTGCTTTGTCTAAGGCAGTACACAGAACACTAGCAACCTGTGAAGGGAAATAAGCTAAACTTTTGCCCTCTGCAGCACTGCTCAGCGAGAGAGAAAGTGGAACAGATACTTTAGTACAGCATTACCTGATAGTGATCTGCTAAATTGAAAGCTTCTTTTGCGGGAAGCGAACTCTTTTAAAGTAATCCTGAAGGTTATTGAAAACTCCAAAAAAGTAGAGAAAAAAAGATACAGATGTCAGAAGAGCATTGAGTTTGAGGCTTTATAGAGTGGACAAAAAAAAACAAACCTTCTTTTGGCTTAGCCAACATGCAAATTTGGGTTCATTGTTAGCATGCAATACCCGATACCTGTCTATTTCTCTTAAAGGTGGTTAAGCCGATCTAAAACTGTTCGCATGACTAGAGAAAAGGGCAACAAATCGTACAGTGTATACCCGCAAGATGTCCTGTTCCCCTGTATGGGGGTGGGGGTTGTGTTGATAGAATGAACTCTATCGCTGCATTTTCAGTTTTTGAAAGCTAAAACCTGAGTCCACCCCCTGTTAAAACAGCTAACTCCTCCAGACAAGAATCAGCAGTACATCTACACCTGATGGACAAAGGACATTCTTTTGAGGACCAGAATGTTCACATTTTGGACAAAGAAAACAGGTGGTTTGAGAGGGGTGTGAAGTAAGCCATTTATGTTAAAGAAAAACCAACATGTAACAGAGGGGGTTGACTCAGGTCTAAGCTTTCAAAAACTGAAAATGCAGCAATTGCGTTGATTCCTTCCTGCTATCATTGCAACCCCAACCCCCATACAGGGGGTCAGACCATCTTGCCTGTTCACCAAGACCAGCAACTCCCCCTAACGACCCCCAAAAGAGACATAGGCCAGTATAATTTATTGCAAGATAACAAAACCCTCAACATCTCTTCATTCCTAAGGGGTTGACCCGTTCATCTGGTACAATTAGCATTTTTTATAAACGAAAACAAGGCTTTGTTTTTGGTCCACTCTAAAAAACCTCGAATTCAACGCTCTTTCTGACATTTTGAATTAAAAAAGCTTCCTTCATTGGAGGCAAAAGGTCTTCAAACATGAAACAAAGTCTACTGGATTGGTTTTTATCCTTTTTGGAAGGGCAATGACCTGGATGACTAAAAAAATCTTCACCAGTTATTAGAAAGTTGTCAGAGAATAGAGGGTTGTATTCATGCATTTAAAATGTGTATTTATTTATTTTTGTGTACTTAATTAATTTTATATTAATTGTTTTGTCATTTCTTGTCCCTCTTATTTTTCAACAGAGAGAAGAGAATAACTTATCCCTACGTGGAGGAACTTCACCTATTTGACAAATTCCTCCAAAATCTTAAAAATCGGATTCAACGGAATCAAGCACGACACAAAGACTGAACAATATGTAGTGTAGAGCAGAAACGCTCAAATTACAGTATTCCTGGAAGAAAACTACTCTCCTCGGGTGGCGGGAGCTGCAACACTGGCAGCAGGTTTTATCTTAGTCTGTTTGGCCGCTGCTTCGTCTGGATTGGAGCCCCTCCAAGCAAGTTTATCGTATTTTAGAGGCGGCCTTGGTTTACTAATTATTTGCCTGCCCTGGTAACTGCCCTTTAAGAGAAGTGTAACTTAACAGACTTCTCGAGCAACAAAGTAACTTTCCACC
>NW_015151542.1:10767-11738 GCF_000732505.1 Cyprinodon variegatus | reverse complement strand
AAGTAACAATGACCAATGAAAACCAGTATTATCCAGATCATGAAGATAGATTCACTAGGAGGTGGCAGGTCCTCAGTAAACAACGTCTGAGTGGACGTATTTACTGGGAGGTGGAGTGGAGTGGGAGAGGCGTTGAAATAGCAGTTGCATATGATGAGATAGAAAGAGAAGGAGACACAGAGGAGGCTACTTTTGGTATGAATGAGAACTCTTGGGCATTGGGTTGCTCCCAAAATAAATATACATTTTATACTGATGATTGGATGGAGGATATTGATGAATCAATTCCTGTTTCCTACACAGTGGGAGTGTACCTTGATACCAAAGCAGGAATTCTGTCTTTCTACAGCGTCTTTGGGTCTAAAATGATTTGCATCTACGAAATTCAGACCACATTCTATGCACCTCTATATGCTGGGGTTTGGCTTTCACGCTCAATAGGAACCACTGCAGAGTTCATTCAGTTAAAATAGAGTAATAAATGAAACCGAGTAAAAGTTTAAAGCTCTGGTTCATTTACACCTCAGTGATAACGCCTAGTTATCCTCACAGTAACATGGTACCAATGGAGAGTTAATTACATTGAAAACAGGAAGCAGTTTTGCATAACAATCTTCTTGATAACGTTTAAAGAAAGAATTGATGTGACTTATTTAAATAATATCACAAAGAAAAAGGTTGAACTATTGATTCTATAATCTCAAACTACTAATCTAGCATGCTGCAATGCCTGTTCTAATATTGAAGTATGGATAAAGAAATAAATGAACATTATGCAGCTATTATTTCATATTAAATATGAAGGTGTTACGTTAAAGTTTTTCTAGATGGTTTAAATCTTTTCTACTAGTGGGAAATTACTTCCATGTTATTGAATCAGCAGAAGGCGCCACACTTTGAATTGTTTGAAATCTAAGAGCTACTGTTTGATACCAGCTCACGGCCTTTATTAATATAAACAAATGTATATT
>NW_015151542.1:6443-7641 GCF_000732505.1 Cyprinodon variegatus | reverse complement strand
TTTTTTTTATAATGGATTAAATGAGCCATTTTCTGTTTGTTTTTTGTAGTTTGACCAAAATTATACAATGTAGTTTGTATTTGTTTATTTAGTTTCAAGGTTGATTGATTATATACCTGTTACCAAACTCTCGTAGCTGTTGGGGTAGAATCAACTGTTGCTTTGTTTTCTGGAAAATGAATAAAGCTAATATTCTGACATTGAATGGTGTTGACATTTGATAAGCAGTTCTAAATGGAAATATTTAGTTTGTAATTTGATATAAAATGAACAACACTGATGTGGGAACTGCTTTTATTTTGGAAAATTACAAAAACTGAATACACTAAGACAGCTCTACTGGTTTAAGTCTCCACCTTGGCCTATAAATGTTTTGTTGATTTAATGAGTTATGTAAAATCTATATTTTTTTTTTTCTCTGAAAACCTTTGAGTGTCTCACAGCAGATGTGTTAAAGTTCAGGGATGAAACGCAGGACTTCCTAAACAAAGATCTCAGTCACTCAAGTGAAGCTTTAACTACCACCATCAGAACCAAACAGTTTCTTAAAGCAATCATTAAAGTCATACTGAAGAACAAAAGGCAAAGTTGAAAGCTAGAAAGCATAGACCTACACAATAGAATATATATTACCACCTTATAATGGATGCAAATATTCTGTCTGAGTAAGATTTACTGACAAAATATTAAGTTACTTACTGATACATCATAAGAGCTTTTTATACTACTGTGAAGAGATAACAGTAAAATGAAGAAACAAAAAAATAAAATTCCTAAGTTGTTTTAACAAATCATCAATAAAAGGTCTATTATGGAGCAGGCACTGTTTGCTTCTAGGCCTTTACCTTTTATCTCCTAATATGTGCTGTAGTACAAGCAAATGAACACTAGATGGCAGCCTAAGACTAGCCAAGTTACGTGATATGATCCATGTAGTGTGGCCAATGGGGCGTTTCTACCAACTGGTATCCAATGCTTCTTTTAAGGGAGGATCCTGATATGACGATATCCAAGGCATTGCTACCCAGCTATACCACGTGACTACTTTAGGTCATGGTTCAGATTCCCTTTAAGTTTTGAAAGGTATTTAAACAGCCTCTGTAGTTTTTGATTGGTGATAATTATGGAGAGTAGAATATATCAAACTGGGGATATTTAAGATAGGATAGAGGTTTGAGTCTGCTTGAAAGAAGAATTT
>NW_015151542.1:3375-4610 GCF_000732505.1 Cyprinodon variegatus | reverse complement strand
AGTATAACAAGCATGGAAACTGTTCAAAACATACTTACCTGCTTATTGGCACAGAACAGGTGAGAAACCAATCTGTCTGAGGACATTAAGTGAACCAAAGGCCATCCCATGGTGGCTGATTCAAATTATTTTTGCTGGAGCTGATGTCAAATGTATTTCTCTACCTAACCCTTTATAGGGCAAGCTATCGTTTTTGATCACTTGCATACCCCTTACAAATGGAGCCCCCCTGTCCCTCAGTGATGTTCAGCCATTCAACAAACATGCTGCTACGTACAAGGCTTTACATCTTAGCTTGGCATTTGACCAATCAGATGAGCCCTTGAATCATACATTACCTACTGTAAATTAAGGAGGAAAAAAATAGTCAAGAAAAAGAAAGGTAAGATGGTCATTGAAAAGTTAAAAAGTTAAGCCTAGTTAAGAATTATATTTAGGTTTATAAACTAAAAAATGTAAGTGTAAGTAGCAGCGTTAATACCTCTAAGGTTATGTTGTACCAAAAAAGTATTTTACTCAGTGTTTTTCATGAATTTCTTATAAAAGCACTTTTATTCATTATATTTGGGCAAGTTGGCGTTTATTACATTGACATTCCATTTTGGGATCAAAATATCCATATTTTTTTAATGTTACAATGGTAAAGTATTGTCCTGGATTCTAATAATACTGTTGGCTTGAAATTTGGATTTTCAAAGTATTTCGTTGAGTGCCCTAAAAAGGGCTACCCCACTATAGCTGCTGTAGTGAGATGAAAAATACAAATCAAATATCTAAAAATATCCAGTTTTACAGATAGAAGAAATGAGCAGTTTCCAATTGTGCAATGCTTTGTTGGGCCATAAACCATGGTACTATTTTTGAAAATTGAGGACCAGTGTTCATTTTGATTTTTAACAAGGCCACTGGATTTGGAGGAGGCAGTTTTCTCCCACAGCGCTGGACTGCACTGGAGGTCTCACTCAAGAGTCCGCATCCGTTCCCCGGCCCAAGACAGAATCACAAGAAACTCCCATAGAGGTGTGCCTTTGTCCCCCCACACAGTGCCTTGAGGAGAAAGTACTGTCTCATTTCTCTCTCTCTTTCCATGAAGCTGTCTGCAGGTTCACATTGGAAAAGGCACCAGCATGGAAAACCAAGGCCCAGGATCTCCAGACTGACCAAAGCTAAGTCGTAATTGTTAATATTTCAGAACCAACTGGCTGTAGGTCATGTCATCAATTGACTCAATCTGT
>NW_015151542.1:0-1019 GCF_000732505.1 Cyprinodon variegatus | reverse complement strand
AAATCCAAAATAAATCACCCCAAACACTTGTGTGCAGGCATTCAATCGTGAATAATAATTAAAAAAAAATCCCAACAGCCCCTCGCACAGCACACAGTTCCAGTCTCCCAGGAGGCCCCTCCCACTACCGTCAGCACTCAGCCTTGTAACAAAAGTGTGGTGTTAAACAAGCAAATACAAAAAAATATATATAAAATATTACAGTTTAAACTTGGCCAAAGACTAAAATGAGGTCATCTCCAGCATAACCAATTAAAATCCATGCTTTAATAGAATAGTCTAAAAGAACCCCTGGTTGCTACCTGCAACAAAACTGGGGACCACACAAAACAATAGCATGTTCAAAGGGAAATATCAACCAATGAACCAGATAAATTAAGCAAAACAATGAAAAGGAAAACAGCAGGGTCTCCAGTGAGCTGCAGCAGTGTCAGAGCTGGAATTAAATCAAAAGGTTAGTAGGTGATTTACAGAAGATGGAAGCCAGAGGAAACCATTGTCACCTACCAGAGCTGGATGACTTCACCTCAAATCAGAGGATCCTTTCCAGCCCACAACATTCTATATATAAATAATTGTTATTTTTGAATTATGGAGCTGTGTGGGTGCAACAAAACAATACATACTCGTTTTATGTCATAACTGCACTGGGGAGGGTGAATTACAGCCACACCCAGGTACAAAGCAGCAGACTTCCAGTGGTTTCTAGATTTAAACAAGTCAAATCAAAACACTACATTTGTAGGTCTTATGCAGAAGGAGAAACATTACTTACTGATGTTAGAGCATAAGACCTTCATGCTTTCCAAGTGACCTTCCCAACGGCATGTGACCAAATGCCAGCATCAGCAACCAAGTGAGAGAGCTTCCCTTTATACTCCCCAGCAATCATGAGGTAATTAGGGGGCCAGGTGCTCTGGGGCAGCCTTCTTCCTGCTACAAAATGTTACCCCTTTTATTTCTCCATTTCAAATCTCACATTAGTTTTAATAAATTTTTACGGGGTGTGCAGGTGGTGC
>NW_015151541.1:231380-257790 GCF_000732505.1 Cyprinodon variegatus | reverse complement strand
GTCAGTGTTTCTACTTTTAATGTGTTGGACCTGGGTTTGAATCCTGGTTGTGTCACGAAAGACACTTGGTGTAAAACGGCCAAGCCTTAATATTAGCGAGTTGGGATGAGTTACCGTGGCGACCATTTAGTATGGTCAAACATCTGTATATGGGCAAGGCATAAATCATAGTTTTCAAATTAAATCAGTTGTAGTAGCTTTGTGACCTGTTGCTTTATCCGTCAGTAGATAGGTATATTGTGACTGTGAAGAGTTGAAGATGGAAAATAAGATAACATTTCCTTACAGTATAACAACACCGCCACCAGCAGCCTGAAACACTGATGAGAGCCTGGATGGATCAACCTGTTCATGCGCTTTAATCATGCTTATGTTGTATCCTGTGTTTTCTTTCCTTAGCCAGGTGAGATTTATCATTGTCTTCTGCCGCTCTGGCCTACAGTACCTGTGTCAAGGTTTGGCGTCTCATTTGGATTGTAGTCAATGCATCTTAATTGAGTTGGTGTGGATTTTTTATTATTCAAACCAGTTAGACCATTTTCCCTTTGACATCATTTACAGCTCTTACTTGCTTCCTACCATTCTCTTTAAAAAAAAAAAAAAACTCAGAGATGGTTTTGTGCAAAAATCCCCATTAGTATTGAAGCGTTTAGAACAGCATGACATCATAAACCTCGCCACCTTTAAAGTTTTTTCAGGTCCCTTTTTTCCTCATCTCATGGCTCTGTTTAAGCTTTAGGAATTCATCTTCACACAGGTGCAGCTTGATGCATTTAGGCTACTGTGTGACAAATTAAAATAGAAAAAGTTGCTGTTAGTTTTTTTGTTGTTGCTTTTTTATCACTATTAAAGTGTATTATAAATATTGATTTACATACATATTGAGTGAAATCGAAAGAAATTTTAAAAACTAGGTTTTAATTAAGATCTTTATTGCTCTGTGATCCTCAACAAAGATGTAAACCAGGTATCTCCAAAGACAAAATTATATTTTCATACTGAAATTTTGCAGCTGTAATTCTTGTGGATTCATCCACCTGCTATTTTATCCTGAGCTGCTCCTTCTACCATATTAGTAGGTCACAATTTGGCAGTTTTTTTCCTATACTGACATGTTAACTTGCGCCCAATACAAGGAAGCGGCCCGGTTTCAGCTACATTAAAGAACCCATTTTGACCCTAACGAGGCAGCTGCTGGTGTAAGTTTTGGATCAATATATGAATGATTTCCGACGTGAAGTTTCACTTCTCTGTCTCAGTGAACAATTTTCACTTTCTATCTGTTGTATTTTGTTTGGACACTTGAAGTACCACCTGTCTCTCATTGTCTGACACAACCTAGCCAGCACTGGGTCTGCTGGAGACCAGAGGTATGGCTGCATGTGAACTCCAGATTTAAATCGATGTAACTCGAACTTGCCTCCAATAAATTGATCAAATCTGAACACTGGTTCGACTTAGTGAAGAACAGTTGTATGGTTGTGACTGCAACACAGGCTCACTTACACACACACACACACACACATTGAGAGGCCTGATGGAACCAATTAGCAGACGCTATCATGGCCTGGAGACGTCACAAGCTGTTCACACACCCCCATCCTCCGCTATGCCTGCCAGGGGGTCTGTATGTGTATTTTAGTGTGTGTAGGCGTGTGCGCCACTTCACATGCATCAGTTCTAAAATATTTACAGCCCTTCGTGTTTTACAGTTTATATGACTGACCCACATTAATCTGTTGATGTGTGTGTTTTTGCCTGATGTCACGGGTAACTGTTGGGAACCTCAGTCACAGGAACCTCTCCATTTATGGTCAGAAGCCGGGAGCTTCAGAGTGTAGTGTGTGTACTCTCATGTCAGAAAATTTGACTGTTTTCTGTCTGCCTTCACACTGCATCACTTCTGTTTCTGTCTTCAATACAAATATTGAGAACAGTGGCCAAAGCAGTCTCAGTAAATCTACCCTCACTGTGACTTCATCTTCCTTCGTCTACCTCGTTCTCTAAAAAAGACTAGTTCTTGAGTTGAGAAGTAAAGCGCTGCTGTTTTTTTGTTCCCATAGAAATGAAACATGAGTCACTGCTGGAGCACATCTCATAGATCCATCTTCGGTACAAATGACTAAGACGTATGGTTCAAATTAAGAATCAAACGTCGCCTTACTAAAGAAAATACTAGAAAGGACCAAAACTTTACAAGCATGAATCAGGTCTCATAAGTTTATTTTTTGACATTTACTTTAGTTTTTGGATGTTAACCCATATTAATTTGATTAAACAAAATAAGTTAATCTCAATCTCAAAAAGTTTTAAAACAAATGTCACAAGATATACTTTTGATGATCAAAACCTAAGGATGTAAAATAAATTGAAGGATTTCTTAGGCTGTGGATCATGACCAGAATGTAAGTTTCTCAATGTATGAATACATCTGGTTTAATAGGATATTTTCTAACAGGCATCCACGCAATCCTTATTAAACACATGGAGACAAACTCAAAAAAAGGCTTTAATCAAAGCAACGCCTGCAAAAACTTTCCAACAATGCTGAGGTTGGACACAGTAGAGTAATAGCAATAATTGCAGCATATGGCTCAACATTATGACCCAAACTCAACTACTTCTTAAAGATTAAACTCTAGAGGTCTTTTCAAAACAATCCCCGCTGCAAATTTCAAAATAAAGGTCTCCTATTTACACTTTAATATAGTTTCCTTTTACCCAATAATAGGGAAAAAATAGTGATTTAAATATTGTAAATGGATTCCATATCACTGCTGGGTCTGACCCTTTCCTTAGCACACAACCCTGCTTTACCTTCAAAGTAAGACTCCAGGGACTCTACAAAATAAAAGCCTCTTTATTATACAGACTAATTCACTGCGCCATGAGGCTCATCATTTTGGCCCTAACGCAACCAGTTTCTTGAAATTAGACTACCAAGGTTTTTTCAAAACACACCTGAGTGCACCTTACTAAATAAAGCACTCCCATTTCCTCTGTAATAAAGCATAGACTAATCTAATAAGAAAGAAAAAGACAGATTCAACAATTGTAAATGGATTCCATATTTATACAGAGGCTGACCTTATACTAAAGACACAGCCCTGCTAGATCTTCAGAATAAGACAACAGGTCATCTTCAAAATAAAAGCCTATACAAAATACTCAGCAATTTATTGCAGTATATTGATCTTTATCATTACCCCAGCCGTGACTAGGCCTGGCAATGCCAGTCACCCAGTAGGTGTTGCAACGTTAGCCACCACTAGCTGTTGCGACATGAGTCGCCTACTCGGTATGGTGATGCCAGTCCCCATCAACCATTAACAAGCAATTTGCCACTTGGTATGGTGATATATGCCAATGTAAGGTGAACCCAATTAACCCCATTAAGCCTTTGTTGCAAGTCCAAATATTATGGACACATACGAATACAAACTAAGTGGCAGGCACCTCCAAAATTTCCTTGGGGAATTTTCTAGTTATCTATACAGTAATGACTGTGTCAATGCTGCAGGACTTAACAGTCCACCTTCACTAAGTGTAGGAGAGTTTTCTCCAAACTATTGTAAAAGTCCAACATTGTCCCGTATAAATCCTACAAATGAAGATGTTTTTTATATAGTTTTTCAAAATAGCCCCTATATGCTTTGTTAACTTGTACTTTTGTTTTTACCGAACATTATGCAGACAATAGGCATTTCAATGGTCTACTAAACATTAGTGGCTCTATATGTTCTTGCCCCAGCCCCCCATGGCCAGTATTCTATGAAACAAGAGAGTCTTACATTTTTTTTAAAAATCTATCACACATATTTTCCCGCTGTTCTCAGGTAATGCAATTTACATGCATAGCAAAGTTTATTAAAGTGGTAATCATTTTTTTTAATAAACTTCTCACAGTTGAGGATATAAAGGATAAATTGGGAAGTTCATTAACAAATAAAGCACAGTAACAATTGTAAAAATTGGTAACATAAAACATTTTTTTTTTACAAGATCTCCATCATTCATACTTAAGGATCATTAAGGTAAACCATACCAATCCCTTCTACCTTTTCTATCTTAAAATGAATTTTTTAGTTTCAGATGACTCACATCTGGTGGTTATAAACCTCCAAACACTCAGCTGTGCCACATGATGGACCAATAAATAGCAATAGGGCTTTCATTTAGCTGCTCTTGTTTTTTCAAACACTGTTCTAGCATCATGTCCTGGGGAATGTGTTCTTACAAGTGGAACTAAACAAAGGGGATCTATTAAAAGAAAACAGGGGCTGCCTCAAGGCAGCAGCAAGACAGTTAAAACTTGGTGTTCAAAAGAATCCCACAGATAAAGTGGAGAGGATGGTTATAAGCAATGTTTGTGGCTGGAAGCCAGCCATTTCCAATTAATTTAGCAGTCGTATACCCAGTGAGAGTCTGGGCAGAAGCGTTGAATGTTAACCGGCACTAAAATCAGGTGCTCAAGGTGTAGATATGATCCCAAATGATAGTAGGGGCATGTATTCACTATCAAAATGAAATAAACTATTTAAAAAAGCTGTAAAAAATGTATATAAACATTTACTTTGATTGCTTACAGTATTACTTAAAGAGGCACCTCTCTGCTAAGTGACTGTTTCTCATTATCATTGCGTGCTTTGGTTTGTTTTGGCCGTTCTGTATTGCTACAGAAGAAAATCTGGACTTAGTCAGTAGTTTAAGGTCTAAACACTCATTCCCTTTAATTTTACTAACGTCAGCAGCTTCGCCCTGCGCCTATGTGGTTCCCCAGTTCGAGCAAACAGACATAGACTTATACATGTGTTCAGTGTGAGATCAAAGCTTTGTATCTGGTCCTGATCGGCCTGATTTGTAATCAATTGATGTAAACACAGATGAGGGGGGTGTCTGTTTATTAGCATACCACAGATAGCACAGATAAATGCCAGACCATTGAGAGCTTAGATATTGCAATCTGTGAGGCTGTTTGTCCTCAAGTGGAGGTGGATTAGCTAAAACAGTTTTAGACCTTCAGGTTTGGTGCCTCGCAAAAGTATTCACAATGTTTCCATGTTAGAGGTGCTCAGCCCTCTTGAATCATACTCTAGAAGAAGATGTTGCATTTATAGCTGCAAGTCATTCTGGATTTGCTTTCACCAGGTTTGAAATTCTGTGCATCATTTGTGAATTACATTTGGTTAGAGTTTTTCTAACTGGATTTAAATCTAGACTTTACCTATATTTCGTTCCATGCATTTTCCCATCAGCTTTCCTATCCTTGCTGATGATTACTCTCACATTCTAAAAACAAAATGCACTTCCAACTTCCAATTTATTTAAGTGTTAAACTTATTAACTTAATACATTAGGTTGGATCAACTTGACAAAATTTTTACTAATGGAAGCAGTTGTTTTATTTTGGAGGTGGATTGCGCTTTCAGAGGACACATGCTGTAGAGACTGTTTTAAGGAAAACATTCAGGTGACATTTCAGTCGCTAAATGGTGAAAATGGTGGATGTAATGTAACAGCACTGATATCTGGACATACTGGCCGTTGGCAGTACAATTGCTATGAGGTCACCAGCTGCCATATTTATACTCCCTAGCTACAACCAGTCACAATACGTGCGCTACAGCATAGAACAACAATGATTTTCTCACTTTCAAGGGGGCATATAAGACTTTTAAAATAAAGATAAATTCATCCCTTTGACACACACTTGCTGTTTCATAGCATCCGTAGATTACTGTAATTATTGGTAAAAACTGGGCACATCATATTGCATATTCAGTATGAAGTCTGTAAATAATGCAATATAACATATTATACAAATTCATCACAACATTAGTGTGTTAATCGAGCATAATACAAATACTGTCCTTAGATATTAAGAATATATATATATATATATATATATATATATATATATGGGTAATGTTTTTTTTCCGCCAATAACATATAGTGCTGTTAGTACGTCCACTGAATGTAAAATTACAGGTGAAATGTATTCCCAGACCCAGAAAACATGTTGGCATGTTTATGGTGCGACTCCAAGAGAATGGGGAGCACCAAGATGGCGGCAAGTGACTTCAAATTTTCGGTCTATCGGAAATTTAGAGAATAAATAGAGATCAGTGCTTAACAAGGAATGCTAGCACTGCCTCTGCTATTACACTTCAATGTTTTTTTTTTTAAAGAGTTTCAGCTACTGATGTATGAATGATGTAGCCTTTAACTGGTTAAAGCAAAACACACATCATAACTTAGCAATCTAAAGTGAGGTAAAATGAAAAGGTTTGCAAAAAAGTAAAACCCTAAAACTGATAGCAGAGATGTTGTAGCTTTTCTCTTATGTGTTCAGCATTGTCTGAATTGTACTGGAGAAATCAAATATTTTTTTTCCTATATGATTAGATTTAGAAATAAATATCTTAAGAAAAATTAGGTGTAAGGTATAATTATGGAATGCCATTCTAAAATAATTTGTTACAATCTATCGTTAGAATAATGCTAAAAGCTGTGTTTTAAAATAAAAAAGATGACCAAACGTCAAAGAAAAACATCTGCAGTGGCGTCATGTAATAAAATCTTAGAGCTTTGAAGGGCGTTTCTGCTGATTTATATGATTTCTAGATGCTGTCAAAAGTAAGCAGATAAAATGCAAATATTTGTGATACTGATAGAAGTTCTTGTATTTTGATTCAATCAATGAAAGCTGTTTTACAATGAGTTTTAGTTGTGCCTCAGAGGACATGATAATATGATATATAATATAATATAAATATATATATAATTACACCGATATCATGGTAAAAAGGTTAGAATTGCTGCTTTTAAAGGAAGCGATGCCTGCAGATTTTTTTTCTTTTAGAGTATAATTTGAACTAAACACCACTAAACTAACTTGAATCTAATAAATACGGGACCTACTGTAAAAAGCTCCTCCAAAAAAATTCCAATACTATCAGAATATTTGCTGATCAAACACAGAAAAATGTTTTTTTTTTGTTTCGTTTTTGATGACTTTGCTTTTTTTTTCTAAATCTCTCCCTCAGATGTTCTCGCTGACACAGTTGGAGTTTCTTATTTTCATATGACTGTACTTCTGTCGAACTGCATCAAATGTTCAGTCATCAGTTTGAAACAGAGGCACTGCAGTGGGAAAACTGGTTCTGTTTATTTACTTGTAGGCAGACTCATTTTTTTTACATCCCCCACACTTATCATGAAACATCTCGGTGTGCGGAAACAGAGCAGTGAAAGGAAGTTGAGCTATCTTATCAATCTACTATTACCTATTAAAGAAAAAGAGCTGACAGGATACATGTACACTCCCTTCCACTTTAAACATTTCAAAGTAAAAAATTATATTTTCATGATGTACTTATGTTTTACTAGAATGTGTCATGGTTGCCCTTTAAATGTACTGTAATGTAAAAGTGTAGAGAAGAGAATGTGTGGGGGATTTTATGACATTGTCCGTACTTTGTTGTTCCTTTCTGATGTTTACTAGCCGATTCACTCTTATGAATCCAGTCTTACAGCAGCTGAAACACAAAATCTGCCATTTAGAAGAATCTACTTTCTCAAAGCTCTGATATAAATATCTTAAATCTCATGTCAACTATACGATCTGATGAAAAAGGGAAATGAAAAAGAACTGAGGAAGCGAAGGAGTTGTTTGCTGTCAGCAAATTTAAATGGGAAAACACATTTACCACAACCCCAGCGCACGACACACAAACACCACATCTGAACACACACAAAGACACGGTGGTGGTGGTGGGTTCTCTTGTGGCAGCAGACTGCCTTAATGACGAGACGAGATGGTTTAACTTTCATCTCGCCGCGGTAGCTTATCGCCATCTGAAGTTCGGGCCTCTTCTCTGCTGCAGGCTGTGACCTCTGACGTCTTAATTGCAGGCTGAGCAGAAGTTTACAGTAACTTCAGTGGAAGGGATACACTGCTAAAAAGATAATATCAGTGATAACAGGAGCCCTAAAGACTGAAGAATGATCTGTTAGGCCACAGTTAGGCACAAAATCTTTACATCTATCACCCACTTACAATTTGTTTTGCTTTTAATTTTTTTTTCTTTTGCAACAGAATTACTTTGAAGTGTAAATCTATTGTCCGTCCTTGTGGTGAGTGTGAAAGCCCGTCACATCTGTCACCTGTGATTGAAGGAGTCAGATCCTGGTCTGGTGACTGTGCTGACGTTCAGCCGCTTTAACAACTGAAGCTTTGTTGCTCTTGTCCTGCATCAGTCTCATGATAAAAGCTGAAAAACACCAAAACGCCTCTAGTTAGCGGTAATTAGTTTCTGTATACAACATCTTGCTTGTGTGATGATTGTGTCATCAAACTCGTCCTCGTTGATAAGCCCTGAATCTCCTCTTTCTTTTTGTAAAAGGTATTAATTAAATGCATTTCAGTTTGACCTTCCTTTTGTGAGAACCTAACACAGAGAAAATGTGAGAAAAAAAAAAAAACTGGCAGAGCTTGACCCCATGCTAAAGTGATACCATAGAATCCTGCATGGGCTGGATGAGAAGTAAATGATGGAAAGTCATCAGTCTTGATCTCATTGAGATGCTTGAAATATGCTGCATGCGATAAATGCTTAAAAAAAATATCACAGCTGAGAGTCAGGAAAGTGCATTTCCCACGTTTCTGGGATATTATTCCTTCTAATCATCCATCAATCCATATTCTCCCGCTTAGTCCTGTCCTGTCTATCTCCGGCAGTCTGCGAGCAAGAGGCGGGGTACACCTTGGACAGGTCGCCACTCGCTAGTCTGCCACAGGGCAACACAGAGACACACAAAGACACATACAGTAACCATGCGCACACACCCATCCTAGAGAAGCCAATTAACCTAACAGTCATGATTTTGTGTGGGAGGAAGCTGGAGTACCCAGAGAGAACCCACGCATAAACAGGGAGAACATGAAAAGTTTCTGCAGAAAGACCCCGAGCTGGGAATCGAACCTAGGAGCCATCTTTCTGCAAGGCAACAGTACTACCCCCTGCCACACCATGTAGCCATGTTATTTAAACCACAGGAGGTAAACTCATCTGTCCTTTGTCCTAACTTTATATTCATTAATATTTATAGCTTTTGTTTGAGTAAAAAAATTTTAATGTTTGAGGAAAAGAAATCCCACATTTTTTTTATAGATATGCAAAAACTGCTTAAATGCAACTGATAATTGAATGTCTTGATCTTTTCCGGATTACTGCAGATGCATTAAAATCTCACCTAATTACTATTTACTGATCTTAAAGTTTTCAGATGATTGGCAAATGAAAATCACAGAAAACTGATACATTCAACAATGATGCTATTGTTGAAATCAGTTATAGTGTCCATTTGGTGCACATCTCAGTGGATGATGTGCTGCAGGACTTTGCTCCAACAGCACTAGTTCAAAAAGCTGATTTATCTGTTCAGCATGTCTTTAATCTCTTTAGAGCCTCAGTAATAAACCATTAATTTGATTCAATCGTGTTGAGTGAACAAAACATTTAAACGTACAAAACATCCTCCCTTTAGGAATAAATATGGATCCTACTGTATTAATCCACTATGATAAGACCAAATAAAACCAGAACCAACAATGAGGGATTGCTGAAAAGATTCAACTGTTAGGCATAGCAAAAGCACTGCAATGTTGAATGCACTCAAATATAAAGCCACAGGAAACCTTATTTTGCAAGGATAACGGTTTTAAAAATTAGTATAAAGACACATCTAAATACAAATATGCTTCACAAACCTGTACTTATTTAGGTCTAGGTGCTTCGATCAGAATGAATCTGTTCTTCATGCCATTTTTGAACATATGGAGACTTGAGGAAGACGGAAGTAGGAAAAAGTAGCAATCCAGATTCCAGCATAATAACTGGTGGGTCATTAGCAGGAAGTACCAATAAACAAAGTCTGTTCCTGTCCTACATTCTCTCGCAGTAATATCCCAAAGTCTGCAGCTATATTTTCCTCAGAAATACCGTATATTTGGACATATTTGCAAATGGATTCCCACATCTTGGACTTTCCACATTTTGTCAAATGAAAACCAGATACGTCAACATATTTCATTGTGATTTAAGGTGTTTAAACAAATCAAGAAAATAAATAATTACATATTAACAAGAAATATGAGATGAGATCGAGACTATTTTTCTGGTTTAAAACTCTGCATATCACTCTGAAACCTCCATCACTGGAGTTAATTATGATGGGGTGGCAGCATCATGCCATAGGGATGCTTGTCTTTAACAGAGGCATAATAGCTGGTCTTGGCTGAAAAATGGATGGAGAATTAAAAAAAAGTGTTTCATGGTTATAGAAGACTTTGACATGGGAAGGAGGATTTACCTTCTAGCTTGGTGATTTCCCTGGACAAATAGCAGAGCTACCAAAGTATGTTTTAGATCAAGGGCTGGGTTGGAATTGTTTACAGCTGGTTTAGAGAAAGCTTTTTAATGGTTGGGATTGGCTCAGTCCAAGTCCAAGCCTAAATTTGATTAAAACCTGAACAAATATACAGCTTGGCCAAATATTCAAAGAAGAAATGGCAAGAATGTTTGTTTCTCAATGTGCAAAGATTGTAGACTGTTGTAAAGACCTGCAGTTATAATGTAAAGGTAACTCTGCAAAGTATCATCCAATTCACATCAAACTCATCCCTGCTGGGGCCACGAGGAGTGCTGGTGTCTATCTCTAGTGGAGATGGGCGAGAGGCGGGGGACACCCTGGACAGGTCACCAGTCTATCTCAGGGCAACACAGACACAAAGCACATACAATCATTCATGCTCATGCCTAAGGAAAATTTAGAGAGGCCAACTAGCCTAAAAGTCAGGTATTTGGACTGTGGGAGGAAGCCGGAGTACCTGGAGAGAACTCAAGCATGAGACCATGCAAACTCCATGCGGAAAACCCCGGACTGGGAATCAAACTCATAACCTTCTTGCTGCAAGACAGGAGCCCACTGATCCACCGTGCAGCCTTGCAAAGTGTCATACAGGTTGAAAAATAAAAATGCACGGAACAATTTCTAGAAAAGAATCATAATAGGATTTGTTAAAGAGCCATATATTGATTTGTTTTCACTTTTAACATTATATTCTTTTTGTGGAGGTCTATCGTAGGACAAAATCAGAAAACATTAGGGGACTATAAATATGTTTGCAGGGCACTGGATTCTAAGCACAGAAAGAAAATCCCTCACCTTCTGTCATGTCTTTGCAGTTTGTTTAATGTTGGTTGACTAATAATCTGGAACGAATCCCTGAGCACTTTTGAATTCTCCAGTACCTTTTCTTGGACAAATGTTGCTCCCTCTGAACTTCAAACAGTGAGCCTCAGAACTTCATCACTTCATTCTACTGTACTTAAGTAAAGGTTTGGTGAGTACAGCAACACTAGAAGAAAACATTGCTTTTCTCTTCTTTAATGGTTATTTTTGGAAAGCATTATTTTTACATCTTAACTTGTAGAATCAGCTCATGTTAAGATGATGTCAGCAGCCTTTATATAACACATTGAACAGTCTGCAGACATTTTAAAACTGGTTTTAATATGGTACATGAAGTAAAAACCCCATTTAGAAATTAATACAATAAAAAAACCATTTGCCTAATTGTTTGCAAAATTCTCATCTTTTAATGATCTTTATCCAGCATTAGTGTCACCCATTCCACTGAGAGAGAAAGCACTTTTATCACAAACTAATATCTGTGTTCCTGTTTACTTCTATACCAACTCATCTACAGTAGTTGCTCAACTTCCTGTTAGCCTCATACCTTAACCTTAGTGATATTTCCAGAAGCCTGTCCCCACAATGCTCTGGCCCAAAAGTAACACTTTAAAGTTCAGATTCTTCTCTCTTTTTTTTTTTTTGGGAATCTGTGTATAGAGCGTTCCAGAAAAAACACAAGTTGTCTCTAATAATTATAGCTGCTACTCCTCTTTTCACTTTTGTACTGATTTTCTTTACATTTCACTCTATTTTTTTTGTGGCATTTCCGTAGAGAGTGTGTTTTGCTTTCAGTTTTGTTTTGTTTATTGTTTTTTTCCACGCTTATGTCTCTTGAGAGTCTTTTATTATAGGTCATGTCACTGTTTTGCTTGTCTAATTAGAATTATTATTATTAGATAATTAGAGCCTAACTCTAACCCTATTATTAGATTATTAGATATCTAATTATTATTAGATATAAAAAAATATTCTTATCCTATTAAAAAAAAAGAAATGGAACATTAACATAAAAGTTTATGGAAGCCAGAGAAAAAATGTGAATAAATAAAAGCGTCACATCTGTAATTACTGTTTTGTGTTCCCCAATGAAAACATTTAAACTAACAATAAACAACGGTTGTTAGTTATTTGATTAAAAAGTTGACAATAAAAAGCAGAAGAAATAATAACATATTATTTTGACAAAAAAAAGGGAAAAAGGAAGGACCTATAGCCAAAACGAGGGAAGAGGCAAACATTCTGGAAAGGAGCTCAAGAAATGATTCTTTATTTCAAATGTTATTTTTAATATGACACTTGCTCCTATAAATAACAGTTCATGCTTGACAGAATACTAAGCTCTTAAAAAGGAATTTTTCAACTGTGATCCATTGTTTTAAAATGTCCTTTGCCACCTTACAGCAGGTTGACCAGCCTCTCTTCAGTGAATCTTCTTGCAAATCGCACCAGAACATGTTTGACAAGGCTTATGAGCTCAGAGTAATTTCAAACTGAACACAAAGGAATGTGCAAACAAATAAGAGACATCCCATCAACTCTTTCAAACTGAACCTTTATGTGGGTCATTAATCTCCTGCTGGATTAAATATTTTTTTTGTTTTGTCCAACACTTGCAGTTGTGTTTGAAGGTTTACATACCCTTCCAATAAAGACAGAGAAAAACAGCTACAGGTAAAATAAGTTTAAATTTACAAAAGTAATGATAAACAAAAAACATAAAAATGTAAATCATGGCAATGAATTTGAATAAATATGTATATAGTAATAAATAAAACAAGTAAAGAAGCCTGATTAAGATTTTGTTGAGCAACACTTTGAGACAATCACTGAACATTTTCTGTGATGTGATAATTGATAAGTTTGTTTTTAGAATAACTTTTTAACAGAAATTCTAAATTGATATTTTCTTTGACTAAATATCCCTTTAGTAAATATATTTGAGTTACTTGTGTGAATTTATCATTTACTTTCATGGGAGGATGTGTAACCTTTCAAGCAGAACTGTATTCTGCATTACAGACCACAAAAGGAATTCTTTACTTAACATGTTAATAAGCTATTCTGAAACTTTTCATCACACATACCTAGTGTTAGCTAGACAACAGCTTTTGTTTTTCAAGATGCTCTATTTTAGGAAATTAATTGCTATGCTATTGAGGCCTTGACAGAACTACTAGAAGCTGGTGTTATAATCAATGAATCACTACTAGTATTAAACCTTGGTCCTTATGTAATACAGTAATGACTGAAATAGCCACACACACACTAACTACTTAAACACTGATTAGTTGTAACTGTAAGTAAAACAGCAATAATAATAATTGAATAATAATTATACATCATTGATCTAATTTCTGCATCTTAACCCATCCCCTTGGGGTGCATTGGGCAGCTCCTGGGGGGCAATTGGGGGTTAAGCGTCTTGCTCAGGGAGCCAACAGGGTACTAGCAACCTGCTTAGGGCAAGAGTGCACTGCTCTAACCACTAGGCCACCGATCCCTTGTCATTGGGTAAGATCACACGCCTGTTTCCCTCACAACTTGGGCATATGCTTCCAACTCTTTTCACCCCAGAACACTGTTTCTGATAGGTTTGAGTGTGAGGCAAACATGGAGACCACTGAACTACAGGGTCAATGCCCAATAATCTAAATAAATTTACTTGAAGATTATATATATATATAAAAAAACAAAACAAAATGTTTGTTTTTTTTGGAAAAAGAGAGAACATTTAACAGAAAAGCAAAATATATACATTCTCATTAGAGAACAACTGTAGTTGTATATTTGGGTTTTAAAGGGTAAAGGCAATGCAGTTTTTAGTTGCCTCTATGTGTCAAATTCCAATACAAATGTAGATTATAAAGAAATAGACTTTAGAAAATATCTGGATTAGAATAATGGCTCTATGGGTCAATGTGCATTTGGAAAGAACAACCAGTGACAACATTTTCTTGTCAAACTTACAGAATTATTTGACAGGGATGTTGGCCAAATAAAGATTACTTTTTAAACATATCGGTTTAGGAATGCTGATTTTAAGAGCCCTTTCAATAAAGTAGAAAAATAAACTCCAGATGATTAAAAATATGTGCATTCCTGGGGTGTAATTTGGTTGTGCAGTGGTTAGCACATACGACCCACGTATGGAGGACTTAGTCCACGACGCGGGCGAACGGGGTTTGAATCTGGCTTGTGATCTTTTCAAGCATGTCTCTTCCCTTCTATCATACCACCTTTACTTTCAGCATACTGTTCATAAAAAAAATGCCACTAGTGCTGTAAAAACTCCAAAAAAAAAAAATGCATTCATAAACTTTTTACACTAACATGCAGTTTCAATTGATCTCCAGCTAAACTAGTCTTACCTATGAGATAATATTTGTTATTTTGCAATTCTTCCACAAGACAGTGGAACAACCTAATATAAATTCTTCTAATGCTAAGCTATGCAGCTGCTCTGTCTGCCCTGACAAAGATTTACTGACAGGGGACCTCTGAATGCTGAAAGTTAATCAGATTGGTGTCAGTTTGAGCAATTTGCGGATTTTTCAGTATTATCATATTAATGATTAAAAAAAATTAGCCCAGGATGGTCCAGAAATTTCGAAGTTTATACATCAAAACACGTCTTGTGACACATAGTCGCAAGATTAGAAGACATCTGGAAAGAGAAATAACTGTGAGTTTAACTGCCAAAAAGTATTTTTGTGGTTAGGCATGGCACTTATCTCCGAAATGCTTATCGATATGCATATCTCTGTATGCATGTGTGAATGTTGTGAGTGTGACTGTTTGCATGTGACAAGCGTTTTTAACAGTATGACTAGAAAAATGAAATACACATTCATTGCTTATGTTACACTCTGTATTTGTTGATACAAAACACAGCCTTAGCAACTGTAATATACATGGTTTCTTATTGTTGTTGACAGCACTTAATCTTAACAATTGATACAATTCATTAATATTTAAAACTATAACTTCATGTTGCAAAAACAGAAATAATTTTCCTGTTGACTACCTAACATTTTCTCTTAAGTCAGTATCTGTTCATTAATAACTTTCAAAATTCCCTACGTAAGCTGGTATGTCTACTTTAAATCAGTTTTTTCAGTAAAATTTTGCAGCAGATATAAAATTGAGCTTGCAAAGCATTTTAGACATTCTTTTAGGAATGCATTTTATTTAAGCTGACCTTAAGTTATACAGTTCAACTTTTAAGAGGAACTTGATTTGAGGCTCCTCTTTTTATGACTATCACCACTTGAGCTCACTCTGGACTAAAAGTTTAATAGTTTCACATTTAAATTAGTCATTTGATTAATTTATGCAAGAGTGAACATGTTGATGGGCTTCCCCGTGAAGTAAAAAACCGCACGACTAAAAATAAGCAGCTTTACTTTTATATATGTTTTGTAACTTTTTACCAAATTAAGAGTAAAAAAAAAATTCCACTGAGTGTAAACCAGACGTGTTTGTTGTTTCCCACTCTGTCTTGTATCGGTTAAATAGGCCTGCTTAAGCGTTCAGACGGTAAAATGGGATTAAAAGTCCCCCAATTAACACTACTAGGAGGATAAGCACAGAGGAAACACCGTTAGACGCGCGCGCTCCCCAACATCCAACCCCACAGGCGCGCGCTGTCCCCGTCTCGCTGGTTGGGCGGGTGCCGCAGGAAGCACCGTTACACACATGGAGACAGAGAGGAAAGGCTCTCAGACAGCTCTTAGTCTCATTTAAACTCTGCTCTGACTGGTTTCTTCTCAGTAACTATTTATTTGTGTTAAATAAGTAAAGTATTTTTTTTTTTGTGTGGCTATTTTTGTGCGCAGCCGGGAGGAGTAACAGGATATTTCACCTACAAGTCAGAGCAGCGGACAGGAGGAGTTTGATGGAATCTCATTGAAGAAACAGTTTGACTCTAAAGACTCATTCTGACCCGGAATAAACGTTTTTTCACCCGGGAAAGCCTCTGGTATGTATTCAGTTAATGTCTTTAATAATTATTGTATTTTGTACTTTTTTATTAGAATTGGAACCGAGAACATTTTTCTTTTTGCTTTTCTTTAAGTAGTTTTCCGCACAATTCTAGTTTATTTGAAGGAAAAAAAAAAACCCAGATGTACTAAATATTCATTATTTAGATAGAACAGGTTTTTTTTTTTCCATGTTTCTAACCCTAAACAATGGTTTTTAGTTGGAGCACAGAAAAAAAAGCTTTAAGATTTTTCACATTCTTAATTTGATTTTTGAAGTTTAAAACTAAATTAGAGTAGCTAAGAATGAGGTTGATTATAATGACAGTTCAGCATTTTGCGACCTTATGGCTTTAAACAAATTTTTTTTTTATGTAGAACCATCCCTCTGTCTACATGTAGGAGACATCAAACTATTTAGACTTCATAAAGAGCTTGTGAAGTTGATACTTTTATTCTGCTAATTAAATATGAATGTTTGATCATAAATTGGTTTTAAAATGGTTATTTTAAAAGAGTTGAGCACATTTACTTGAATTTTGGGTTAAATGTTTTAGTGAGGGACACAGTAGATGAGCCCCAGGCTGAACCGTGTGGGAACAGCCCTGTCCACAGCAGCAGGTTTAAGAGGTGGGAGTTAACCACAGCTCCTTCCAACCTCCCTCTCTTATTTCCTCCTTCTGTTGGAGGTTCCTTTTCACATCAGATGATCCCGGTCATGCAGGGATTGCACTGACCTCCTGGATGCCTTGCCACTAAGGCGGATCTTGAGTATTTTCCAAAAAAAACTGTGCCTCAATCCAATACCTCAATTACAGAAAGATTAATCACACTATATATACGCTGTTTAACAAGCTAAACAGTTGTGTCCTGTGTTTACCTCATTATATAGCTGTAGGTTCATTCCTCTTCCTTAACCGTCTCCAATGTAATAACTAAAAGATGTTTACATTAAAGTTTAATCTGTCCTCTTTGCAGCTTTTAAACCATGCAATAATATTATGGAATGTTTAAACCTCATATTATTCTAAAAAAAGACCCTATATAGTGTGTAAAATAGAAGTAAAAACATAAATCTCTAAATTTAATGTTTACATGGTTTGTAACGGGTGTCCGCTTCTTCAAACTTTTGTGTTTTCAGTCACTTTGTATTTAACTTCTTAGAGTATAAAAGGAAGCATTAATCTAATGGACACTTCATGCAAATATTTTAGCTGCCAGATGAACGTTTGGCACCCACTGTTATAACTAATGATTTAAACTAATTTGCTGTGCTCTATTCATGGCCTACTCTAAGGAAATATTCTGTTGTGATTCCGATCAATATAATGTAAGAGCTGGACAGTCGCTGAAAGTTATGGCTTCATCCAGCAGTCATGATGTTTCATATAACAAAATAAAATGGCCCACCAGGCTTCAGAATCAGATTAGATGAAGATATTTTGCCAAACATGAATGCTAATTTTCATGTTCTTCGGTATTTTCATAAAAATGCTTAATGAGAAAAACGGATAAACTGACTATGGTTTCGTAAATGGGTAAAAATGGAAGTAGGACAGGATGATATAATCAGGGTACAACATGAACTCCTTCTAGTTGTTTTTGTAAAGTTTGGCAAGTTTCAAGCATCTAATTGAACCGATCATCTTCTATTTTTGTCCTGCAGGTAGTCTGCTAACATGAAGCCATCAGGGGGCTGCGTGGGATTCTTCTTTTGCTTGGTTCTGGTTCTGGTCTGTCCTGCTGCAGCTTACAATCTGGATCTGGAGCACAGTCTGGTGTTCAAAGGCCCCAGCTCCTCAATGTTTGGATACTCAGTGCTGCTGCATCGCCACTACTCTCACAAATGGTCTGCTTTAAACTATGTTTATGTTCTTAATCTGCCATTAATGCTCCATAGTTGTAATTGAACTGGTGATCCAATATTTAACTTCATTGTATTAGCATAGAGCTTTTTTCATTAGGGTATGGCTCTTGCTCCACCTGTAAAATATTTTACATTTTCTAAATTCTTATTTGGCCTCTCTGCAGGCCAGCTGATCCTCAGTTTATCTACCCTTTACGTATCCACTTATGATATCTTTAATCTCGAATTTATTTTTAGATCATTTTTGTGCAATGCAATGCTTGCAATATACAGATTTTTATTTGCTCTTGATATTTGGTTGATATTTAAAAATCATTAATAAGCATTAATAGATGCTAACAGTATCTGTTCATGCTCTCATTTAAAACAGTAGTTTGCTGTTTCTCCATGTATTAGACTCCTATAGTAATTACTTTAATGATCATTATAGGTCAGCTTCCTGTAAAGAAGTCTGTGTGTCCTGCTTCTGTCTTTATACACACTAATTAGTCTGTTCTTGGCAATAAAGAAAAGACCTTTGATTCATCGCACACAGCTCTCTATTCACACAATAAAATACCCATACAAATCCTGTCCTTCTCTTTTCATTCAGGCTGGTGGTCGGTGCTCCAGTGGCTAATTCCTCCAGTTCGCAGGTTCAGTCTCCAGGAGCAGTTTATCGCTGCAGCATCACAGCTGAGAGGCGCACATGCTACCCTATGCCTGCTGGTCAGTGTTTGTTTGCCATTTAATAATATAAAATTGTCATCCACTATAGTCTTTAAGTTTTTTCTCCTCTATTAAGATAGAAGCCTAAAGAACCCTTTTAAGAGCATCATGAGAAAGATATGGCTTCACATAGCTTACTGGTCTTGGATGATGGTTTCTCTCTTGAAACTAATAAAACCCACTGAATTCTGCAACTGTTACTTGACAAAATCAGAATACATAAATTAACATTTGAAGACATACACAGAGTGCATACAAAACGAAATGTAAATGCATACAGTTTTTCAACAGTGAATGAGCAGCTTACAGCAGTGAAATGAACATTTCCATTTATAAAGTGCAGCAGTGGTCAGAAGAATATGGTGCAAATGCAGTAGAAACATGGAGTTCAGTTCTATTTAAAGGGATTTGAAACATGTCATCTTGCAGGAAATGACATATAAAACAGCAGGAATGTCATCACCAAACCATCTCTCTTTGTGTCCAGATGTTACAAGCTGTGGTAAAACGTGTGAAGCTGAGAGTGATCACCAGTGGCTTGGCGTCAGTTTGTCAAGACAATCCAGTGAAAATGGTGGACTCATCCTGGTAATGCCTCATCTCTTCCATAGCTGCTGCCCATACTGGCTGTTTATGACTCTTTCTCCACTTTACTGATGATATAATGGAATATTTTATTCCCAGTATTTTCGAGACAGAGACTCAATGTTCTAAATGATAGAGGAAAGTTTTTATTGTTAATGTACATCAGTAAATCTTCAGTCATTTACTGACAGTCTTGCTCTCTCTTACCCTTTTGCAGCCTAAATTAACCTAAAAAAAAATCCTAGGATACTGTAGAAAAGAGCTTCCTGTTAAATCATTTTTTATACTTCTGTGCTTCCACACACATATTAAACAACCTGTATACCACAGGAAATTATTATAGTAACGATTTTTACATTTACCTCCTGATTAACTGATAATATAATATAATAATATGATTAATATTATAATATAATATATTATTCTGTTCTCTTTTAAACTGTTAATATCATTGCAACAACTGCCAGGGCTGTTAAAACTAACAAAAGTAACAAGTGTTGGTATTTTCTCAAGTCTTTGTCCAAGCCATTAAGTAACCAAAGAATGTCTCAACGCACAGACTAGATGTTGACCATGTTTGGCAACATCAACTGTTCTTTTTAGGACCTTTCAAGTAACAGTAACACCTCTAAAAGTACCCCCAAACTAAAATAAGCAACATTCATTTATTTAAAGAATCCAAAAAAAAGAAAGCTTTAATGTGGAAACAATTAGTGGTGAATCAGGAATCTCTCTTAATAATTGTTTCCTCCTGATACAGTGTTTCTAAGCCTTCAGCAGAACCAGTTGCATTGTTCTAAATAGCAGTATGGAACAACTGGAGAACGGATTGCTAAATTTTAAAACCACAAAGGCATTCATTAGCTGACAGTGGTGCGATCAAAGAAAAGTCTCGACTGTCTCATCATTTTGTTGCTCAATTAAAAGATCAATAAATGTGACACTGGAGAAATAACAGCACACTGATGTCAGTGTGTGACTAATAGCTTTGTTGTCACATGTTGTTTGTTTTATGCTTTGTGTGTGTGTGTGTATGTGTGTCAGGCATGTGCTCACCGCTGGAAGAACGTGTTCTACTCAAGGAAAGACAGCCAGAACAACAAGCTCCCTAATGGGGTCTGTTATCAATATACAAGTGACCTGAGTTTCTCCGGGTACCTCATTCCTTGCTACAAAGGTATATAAACACAGTGACATGCAGGTGTTTTATCAATAGCTGTGGGGTTCACGTGTGGTCTGTTATAACCTTGTCTGTGTGAAATTAGCAGCTGTTCAACGATAAAGATAATACTTTCAGCTATTATTTGCTCCCCTTCACCTCTCAGCACCTCTTTCTATCAATCACAGACCATCAGAGGAAATTCGGTGAATATTATGGATCATGTCAGGCGGGTATTTCCAACGTCATGACACAGGTCAGTAACACACAGGGGACATGTTCTCTAAAATCCTTCATGTTTCCTGCAACATTCCAGTAATATTTAGTGATGCAATAATCAGGATTCTGTAGCTGATTTTTTTATCTGAGTTAAAAAAAGCTGCTATCATCTTTAAATCTTTCTCTAAGGGGGTTTAAAATCTCAAAATGATATAACAGATTAACTCCATTCAGACTTGCCCTCTCTCACAGTCTAAATGATCTTGGAAATAATTCATTTTGGTGAAACTCACTCAATAACAACGTTAATAAGTAAAGAAAAGCGTTGTTGTTCACTTGTCTTTGCAGCTTGTTCTTTAAAGTGGCTTTGAAATGAGGAGAAGGTAGAAGCAATCTAAAAGTACAGAACTTTATAGGAAAGTTTTTGGTTTTTACAACCTACAGTAATTTGAATTTTAATATATGCAACGAATCTTGAGTTTTTCATTCAAGGATAACTCAGAGAATTCTTCTCTCTCAGGATCTGATCATCATGGGAGCACCAGGAACTTCTTATTGGACGGGCTCAGTTCTGGCCTACAACACCTCCTCAGGAGCGATGTCAGTTTATCTTGATGACGAAACAGGAGCTGTCAGCTTTGGAAGCTACCTCGGTAAAACTTTATTCTGTTAATTATCCTGAACAGCCTCTGTAAACCTTAATTTATTTCAGGAATTTAACCATTAGGATCATGGTGCTCTGACGCATGCACTTTTATTAATATCTTTACAATTTTAAGGAGTAGTAACGCCATAAAAAATTCAGATACAGTTATGATTTTTGGGGGATATATTGCAAAGTCTGGTGTATCTTTATTGTAATCATTTGCATTTGGTTCAGTTTCATTACAGCACTTTTGGGAACAAAAAGGAATTTTTTTTTTTTATGAATAAGTTTTATACAAAATGCTATGTGCATTTTCTGTTCCGCATGATATAGCAAAATATATTTAAAGCTCTTAAAAAAACCATGACGCTTTTTGAAGTTTAGCATCAATTGGCCTGAGGTCTTATTTATAAATCCTCCTTATGCAAAAAAAAAAAACAGGGTTGGAAACTTTCATATGCCATTTTCCTGCAAATATTGTGATTTATAAAAACAAACTTTGAGCTGAAGGTAAGAATTATGATAATGATGAAACATATAACAGAATAGGACTTAAATACGGACTTAGTAATATGATTGACAAACATAACAATACATTATTCAACTCCCCCCTCTGACCCCCTTCAGAGATTAGTGAGAGAAGCCACCTATGTCAGATTTAATCTCTTAACCATTGTATTTATCTCCATTTTCTACCTAAAGCGTAATTCACCACAAAATCAAACTTTTGCATGGTTAAAGTGCTTTAACTGGGCTTTAATGTCACTGCATTTTATTCATGGGAACTTGTTTAGTAGAACGTTTTTAGTTTGAGCTGCTTGCCTGTAGGCGCTGAACTAGTGATGCCCACAGGTGATGGTGCCAAGGCAGCATAGGACAGGATGGCTCACTATGGAGTGTCTGAATTTTATTTATACACAAACCTGGGGCTATTATGAAGAAAGCATGTACCAGCACACACCATTTGAACCAACAGGAAAACTCAACTGCAATAGCCACTATTCAACACACTGAGCAGCACTAGGATGCTTTTGAGACAAATGATGCACAACCGAACATGCTTGAGCAAAATGTAAAAAAAAAAAAAAAAGGCACAACATTAACATTAAAATAGCCCCCCATAGATTCAGATTTAAACAGTTTATCAAACTAAAGATATATACTTTGGGGTGAGTTACACTTTATTTCAGTCATAGTGTTTTCTGTTTCCGTTTAGCTGCATTAATCTCTCTATGGATGCGTCGTTTTCCCTATTAATATTGTTCAACAGTTATTTCCATGTTGTGGTTAAGGGCTATTGCTGAAGAATGTATCACAACATACGCACTTTATATTAGTCACTATATACTGTTTGCGCTTGCTGTTTAGCTTATTTCAGACATGCAGTTTGATTTTTAGCTGGTTTGTAGATCAGCTTTGCTCATTCTACAAGGTTGTGTTTTTATACAAGAAAATCTTTGAAGATCACACCCTATGTGTTTCTACAAATGTTAGAAACATTCATAAAGTAAGAGGATATACTGCATCTTATTTATTTTTCACTGAGCTATGCCATGTTTCATTTGACTTTTCAAATACTAATTTACAGATGAAGAAAGGAGGTTTCATCTTTTCCTTCCATGCCACTCTCACACAGATACTCCTTCTTCTTATCTTCATATTCAAAACGCCCATATTTGCATGACGCAGGCATCATTTTAGCTTCTAGCACACAATATATTACCTTCTCATCCATTTGTCATAAGCAGACATTTAACAAAATCATAGACAAAATGGGTAGTTTACCATAAAGGTACATTTCCCCTCTCAGAATGTATGTCTGAAAGGTGTGATGTTCTCAACTAAACTCAACTATTTAGATAGTATGACTTACATGCAAGGACATTTGTTTTGCAAAGCTGATTCTCTGCAAAGCAGGTTTTTTACCTCCACTTTTGGCAGCACGTAATACATGTAGACATAGAAACTGACATCTGTTGCAAACAGGTCGTCTCTAAACTGCCATACACAGAAAGTAACATGTCTTTTCACATTTAAGTGTTTAACAGTGTTAAAGAAGCGGGTTTGTTGTCTTGTCACTTATTGTGTCAACGTGAAAAAATATGCAAGGACATAAGATCTATTGTACATTACTTGTCATTGGCTGACTCATAATGGCTTTTTAAAATACTTTTTCTACACTTAAAGTATCTGAAGTGAGAGTTCTGCATAATAAGCTTGAAATGTAGAAATCCATCATCTACTGATGTCTTGCATGTTGGGTTATTAAACCAAAAGTTAATTTTTCTTTGCAAGATGTGAATAAAGATGTATATATAGGTGCTGAGAGTCACAGCTCCTTCTGGGGTATGGACTTCACTGTTTTCCAACTCATATCTGTTCTCAAGATGTGACAACTGATTGTTTTAATAGTAAATGTTGATGATTTTCACATGAAATGTTTCAGAAAAGAGTAACGCATCCAAAGTTGAGTTCAAATACGAAAATACTTTGAGTTTTTAAGTATATAGATTAGGGATCTAAATCACTTATTAATGAATTAATCTAAAGTAGATTTATCTCATTGATCTTATTGATCAACTAATGATTAATTGATAAGCAGCCATTTGCTTACAAATCAATGTATCAAGCGGATCTGTCCATAACATAAAGAGTTAAATATATTTTCACAATATGCTAAGTTTAGAAAAATAGTATGTCATCATATTTTAACAATATATTGTCCTAGCTGTATTAAATATTGACTGAATAAACATGCAAATGTTTTCTTACACATTGTAAAACTTATACTTATAAGATTCAACAGAACAGGAATGTATTTGTTTCCAGAATTATAAAAAATATATTATTAATCATTAGTACAGAGGTGTAAAACTATCAATTAAAGCCAGGGTGTGTCGCTCCAACGCATTCACCAACTATCAAGCAGTGCTTGATTATACTGATTCTGATTAAACCACAAACATTTTTTGGCAGTTTCATTATCTGGGATTACACTTCTTCAGATGGAACTGTGTTTTTATCTGGGTGGGTGCAGTTAAAAATAGCTCCAGTGGTCGTGCGTTTGCCAAAACAATGAAAATCAAGAGGGCTTTCTTTGGGGAACGCAAAGAGTAAATATCCATCCCTGAATCACCAGAGGAAGGACTTCACAAACTGGGCTGTGGTAGTTTTTTTTTTCATTCTAATAAATCTGTTTTTTAGTTTTTTAGACAATATACAGCAATGTCCACAAAATGTTAATATTAAAGAGAAGTTTATTTATTTTATCAACTTTATTCGCTAAACAAATGAATCTAGATAATCTGTATCTCTGTAAAAAATGGTAATTTCCAGCTTACAGTTAATGAACATTTTCTTCTGAATTGAATATTACATTGGATTAAAAAAACAAAAAGCTTTTTCATATGGAAAGGTCGGCTTAAATAAAAGCATGTTTAACATCTGCTGAAACGTTATTTTAAAATCTGACAAATATTACAATTTATCCACCTTATGTCACATTAAAGTGTCCAGTTCACTTTGTCTGAAGTTTAAAATGTAACTTTAGAGTTAAAGTCTGATATTTAATAACTTCAAGCCTTTTTAGACATTTTTATAAGACATTTTGTATATTTCACTTTATGTCTAAGTCATTTTCGAAACTTAGAATTGGTGAAACATCTTCTGCAATGTTAGGTAGGAGGCCTTGTTATCTCATCACAGCTGTTGCATCATAACCATCTCTTTATCCAGCGATACAACAAAGGAGGGATTATGCTAATTGTTGCAACGGGGCCTTTTACTCAGATCAAACAAACCTACATTGTAGGATTTATTCACAAACACAACACAGATCCACAATTATACACCCACTGTAGGTTTCAGTGTGGGTTTGAAAATGAATGAACCTTCTGAAGATGACTAAAATATTTAGCAAGTGCACACCAAAAACAGAAGATATTTAGCATGGGGTTTAACCTTGTGGCTCTCAACACCGAAGTCAACTTATCAAACTGTGGAAGGTAATGAAACTGTTTCACCGCCTGGAAGGATGTGGGTGGGGGTGGGGAGGCTGCAGCAGCAGTGGAAGGCAGCTAGCTTTAAAGAGTTGGTTTGCACCACTTCATTTCCTTCCTTTACAAGCTTCAAAAACAAAACTTGAGATCATTTAACAGACCTTAAAATAAATCTATACCACAGTGGTGTTGCTGAACTGGTTATTGCAATTAAAACCTCTAAATGATAATTTTAAAGTAACTACATGTTGTCCTTGATTAAATTAAACAGGTGTTATATCCCCATTCGGCTATGAATACAAACGCTCAGTCTGTTCTCAGACTTTAGTGAACATTGCATTAACAATAACGTTTCCTGGTGCTTCAGGTTACGCTGTTGGAGCTGGTCACTTCCTGAGTCCCTCATCTATGGAGGTGGTGGGTGGAGCTCCGCAGTTCAGTCAGAAGGGCAAGGTAGGACCACAGGAAATTTATATCTACAGCTTTACCTCAAGGATTTAACCCTAATTCCATCTTTTATTGTTTGTGTCACTGATTAAGTTCGGTTTTATTGATATTGTCAGCAGTATTGATGGTTAAATGCAGTCAATGTGTGTTTACACATTTCAGGTCTTCATCTTCTCAATAGGCAACAATAACATGATGGAAATGGTTTCATCCGTTACAGGAAAAGAAGTGAGACTTTTTCCTTTTAACATTTTAAAACCTTTAGTGACAGCAATGCTTTCATTTATCTAAAAGATTAGTCTCTTTCCAGCTCGGATCTTATTTCGGCTCCAGTGTTTGTGTGGTGGATCTGAACGCTGATGGTTTGTCAGACCTGCTGGTTGGAGCCCCCATGGCAACAGGGACCTCCAGGGAAGAAGGGAGGGTGCATGTTTACATCAATGAGGGAAAGGTAGGAAGATCCATCCATCCATCCATCCATCCATCCATCCATCCATCCATCCATCCATCCATCCATCCATCCATCCATCCATCCATCCATCC
>NW_015151541.1:228011-229620 GCF_000732505.1 Cyprinodon variegatus | reverse complement strand
GGTATATACGGTATATACCCTATGCACCTTTATATACTTTATATATATATATATATATATATATATATATATATATATATATATATATATATATATATATATATATGTATAAATATGCACATCCTTGTGACAGTTGGCATATGGTGTAATTTTCTATTTCATCAAAATGTAAAATCCCTTCAACAAATTAAATTATAATAAAACTAAATTGCTTTTTTTAAACCAATCTATGATTTTCCTCTTATGTTTGGTGAATTTATGTTCAAATAAGTGGGTCAGTGTAGATGGAAAAATGCCAGGGCCAAAAATCGTATATATATATATATGTATATATCACAGCTGAAGTCTCTTATTTAACAGGATTATTATACAAGGTTATTGCCCACGGTATCAAATGGGTATTTATATAGATGGGTATTTTTTATATATAATTATTTATCAAATATATTAACAGGTTATTGCATGGGGTATTAAATAGTAATTGCATATTAGTAAGTGACCAAGTTATTGCCGTTATAGTGCCGCATTATACAGTCTGATGGCAGCAAGGATAAATTACCTGTGGTACCGCTCCTTTTTACAAACAGGGTGTATAAGTCTTTTAGTAAAGGAGCCGCTAAGCTCCTCTACAGTCTGGTGCAGGAGGTGAGAGGTGTCAACTGAGATGACTGAGAATTTGACTTTATTTAACTTAGGTTAAATACTAACAGACAGAAATTTGCATAGATTCACACTGCTTAAGCTTTTTCCCATTTCTTCACATTGCAACAAACTTTAATCTATTTAAGTAGTTTACCAGGTTATCTCTTTCTTTAGCCGACTGGAGGTCTAGTTGGTCGAAAAATAAAACCACACATCACAAAGACATACAATATCTTGTCTTTTTAGTCTAAAACCAGATGTAACATTTTTTGAATTCAAAGAAAGAAAAAAAGGTGTGAAAGAAGTTCTCACAGATGTAGTGAAAACAGCTTGTGTGTTTGGTTGTAGATGTGGCCGTTGGCGCTCCACAGGAAGACGACCTCAAAGGAGCCGTCTACATCTACAATGGCAGGAAGGAAGGCATTTCACAAACGCCATCACAGGTACAATCTCCACTGCAGTGGTGTGAACGTCTGCAAGTTTGGATGTGATGGGGAAATAATTTAGCTTAGTTAAATACACTGTATTGGGTCAAGATGTAATTTTAGTTTTAACAGTGCATTTTAATCTTGATTCCCACACTGTGCATATTCAGAGGATTTCAGGGTCCTCCTTGGGTCATGACCTTAGGATGTTTGGGCAGTCACTGAACTCTGGGATTGATATCGATGACAACGGCTACAAAGGTAAAAGGACTTAGGATCTTCTCGATATTTCTATGTTGTTATCACTGGATCAGTGTTGAATTTGGTTTAACTGTGTCTCTAAAGATGTGGCTGTGGGAGCATTCCTCTCAGACTCTGCTGTGGTTCTCAGGTAAATGAATAATGTTTTTTTTCTGTCTAAACAAAACATTTTCCAGTCATAACGATGCATCCACACATAGGTGTATAGAAAGGGAATATTTTATATGTATATATATATATATATATATATATATATATATATATATATATATATATATATA
>NW_015151541.1:214078-228001 GCF_000732505.1 Cyprinodon variegatus | reverse complement strand
TATATATATATATATATATATATATATATATATATATATATATATATATATATATAGTTAAATCTGTCTATATGCATATATAATGATTATCTCCTAAAGACAACAGGAGAATGTTGTGATTCTGTTTTTCATGTAGCTTTCAGTCGTTAGAGTTTCTTCTGTTGCACTCCTTAGGACCCGCCCAGTGATTCAAGTGAAAGCTTCTCTGATTCTACCGGAGCAGGTGGACCAGCAGGCGGCGCTATGTCAAGCTCTCAGTAATCCGACAGTCTGCCTCAACATTACGATCTGCTTCCATGTTACATCTAAACATTTTAAAGGGGCAATAGGTACATTGAATCCTAATGCTAAGAAAAGTGTGTAAATTCTTGTACTCAGACTCATTTTTTCAATTTATTTTATATTTAATAGAAATTATAAACATACACTCTGCTTGAAGGTTTAATAGTTAAATCTATTTAACGTTTAGCCATGACTTACTTATGTGGAAGACTTATGCTTTTCTCTCCCCAGAGCTTCAGTATAATTTGACCTCCGACATCCTCCATAAACCATCCTTCCCTCACCGTTTCTATTTCCACGGTAATGGATCATCGAACAGCACGAGGGGTCATTTGAAGGCACGGCCTGGCCACCACACCTGTGTAACACATGTTGTTTACCAAAGGGTAAGACACAAAAATTCAATAGAGGAAAAAAAAATATCATACAGTTTACCCACAGGATTAGCAATTAGTTTGAATTTTTCAATTTTTCCCTTTTTTTCTTTTTTTTCCCACTTCCAGAAAGATGTTAAAGACATTTACACCCCTATTCAGTTTGAAGTTTCCTACCAGCTCAAAGAAAAAATCAGCCACAGAAGCACCTCCAAAGCCTTGCCTCCATTGAAACCAATTCTGCAGCAGAGCACAGGGGATCGTAACACCGTCACCAACCAGGTACCAACATATGTCAAACAGAAACTCATCTATTTTATCTGTAAAAGTGTAAAGTAACCCAAACTGGATTAGCATAATTATATACTTTAAAGGAGCGATTACAGTGGTTTAATATGGACTCAGTTTGGGATAAAACAAAAGTTATAAGTACTATTTGGAATAAAAGCCCCAATATTTTCTTAATGATGGTAAAAAATATTTAATCTCTCCTGCTTACACTAAACTGGTTAAAATTATTATATTTATACAGCTACTATTTGATTAGCATTATTTAAATATGGGTAATTTATTTTTACAAAGTTAGATTCCACAATAAAAATGCACTAGTAATGAACCGCTTCTTTATGATTAAAGTGAAGTCCACGTGTTGACTACAATACATAAATAAAAAAGTTTAGATTCTTCAAAGTTTAATCAACATAGAGAAAGATTCCTTATTTCTTGTAGCCTCAAAGGAGCAAAGCTGTCTTTGTTATGGCACAAACCTTCAGAATTTCTTTTTATATGCAAAGAAATATGTCAGGATTTTTTTATTTTTCATGGAATAGAAGTAATTTAGAATGCCGTCATCTCAGTTCATTAATAAACTGGATTTAAAGTTGAGAAAACAGCTGCTTTAAAGTCAGATACCTAAGAGTATACCCTGCTGCTTACCCAGATGTGTTCACAGCTGCAGTGCCTGCAGCACATTAGCTAACATCCTGCTCCTGTGTTTCTACTTTACTTCTCCTTGACTAGCAAACACAGAGCACAAAAAAAAACAGTTAAGAAAGAGGAATTCACAGCTGGAGTGAGTCATGAGATCATTATTATTAATCGTCTGTAGCTTCAGGGTCAGGGGTCGCAGTAGCTGTTTGGAAGATGCTCGGTGAAGTTGCTCTGACTTCTGCATTCATTCATTGTTACTGGTGTCATAAACAGCATGCTTCTCTCTCTGTGTCAGACTCAGTTCGCACGCTTCTGCTCTTTGGTGAACTGTTCAACCAACATGCAGCTTTCAAGTGAACTGGTGCTACCGGGGTAAGGAAACACACACACACATACATGCAGAGCGTTCACAACAGGTTTTCTGTGTAAATCAAACAGAAACAGATATGTTGAAGTGAACTAAAACCACAACCTTATTTTAGATTGATAGTGAAAAAGCCTCACAGGTCACTGCAGTGGGTCAGCTGTGCTGTGCTTTATGAACAAGGCCAACAAAATGAGCCTTTCAGCTCTCCAATAACACAAAAACAGGGACTTTTTCCCCCTCTGAACACATGACGGTAATTAGCAGCAGGACGAATCCATTACATCACTTATGTGTTGCTTTTATTTATAGATTGTGGTTCAGAAAAAGATGTATATATAAAGTATATATAGTCATTGGTCACCTTTTTGGGTCCGACCTGTTCGTACCGGATTGCATCCCAGTAGTGTGAATTAAACACGGTGTTAGTAATAATCTCTAAGAGATTTTATTTGAAGTTGTTGGTGCTCTCTTAGCATTGGATCTGCTGACTGCAGAGATCAGGGGAGTACAGTGGTTTATTATCATGTTGAAGAAACCAGATTGAGATGATTTGATTGCATGTTGGAAGTAACCATCAGACCGTGGTTACCCTGTGGTCTTAAAGGGGTGTTTATTTAAAGTTCAGTTGTTTAAAAATGGTATTTTACAGCAACCTGAACCACCGATCCCAGGCGGGATGGATCAGTGCTTCTATGTTAAATCTACAGCTAATTCTGATCCATCCACAGGCTCAAATAGAGACTCCTTGGACCCGGCAACATTTGGCTGATCTGTTCATGTTTAGGTTTGAATGAGCTGAGCTGTAGCCTTAGTTTATTGTTCTTAGTGGACAAGAGAAAAACAAGGTGTGGTCTATGCTGCTGCTTCAAAGTAAGCCTTGAACCTCCACAGTAACAGGAACTCAGCCCATCTCCTCCTACCTCAGCCATTTTTATCAACCCATCTGCTGCTTACTAGATACTTAATCATTTTCTATCAGATTTTCTGTCAGAATATCTGTCACCACTATAATGGCACATTTGTCACTGACTCCCCCTCCAATAGCATGAACTTTGATAAGATAAATTGCTCCCAATAATAATAAAAATACAAGCTTGCATCTGACCAAATGTCAAGATTGTTGCAGATATTCAAGAGTTTGAAAAGGGGATTCCCATCCATAGCTGCTGTCAAAAATGGTGAAGGTTAGCAGCAGATTGAAAGACTCACAGAGGAGACAAAAGAATAGGAAAGAGATTTAAGATGAAGCCACTATGTAAATAAGTGCCCCTACAGACAGATTTTATATAGTGTCAAAGGATAAAATGTTGCACTTGTGGTTCGTTTACAGACAACAGAGTTTTTTTGCTCTCGGCTCTGGACAAATCATCCTGAAAACCTCTCTGCTGAACGCCGGAGATGACGCCTTCCTGCCACGAGTGACATTGAGATTCCCAAACATCATCCACTTCATCAAAGTGTTGCATAATGTGAGTTTACACCTCACAAAAGGAGGAAGAAATGACTGTTTGGTTTGGTTTTCAATTCTTGTTAATTCCTGAGGTTTCCTCGGTTCCTTTTGAACCACATTGGAAGATGTAATTGCTTTCGCTGAAACCAGGGAACTCAAGTCAGAGTTTCATGGTTTATTCATTCTGCAATTTAACACTTTAGTCTGTATTAAACCAAATAAAGAACCCTTATCCATCTCTGTATGAGCAGCAGGACAACGTGATTAGTTGTGACGTCACAGAGAAGGTGAACGCCACAGACGTGAGCATCGACTGCGGCATCACCAGCCTCATCCTGCCAGCCAGCTCCCAGGTAATTATTTACTGTTTGGATCCATGCAGCGCTAATAGTAGTGCATGCTCAGCTAGAAATGTGCATTCCAAAAAATATTCTCACTCTTTTACACTGTTTCACATTTCCTTGCATTTCTGCTGAAAACATGAGTTGTATTTTATTTCTTCTGTGTGGTAGAGTATCATTGCAAAATGGAGAAAACGTAATAATTAAAAGTCTTTGTCCAATTCACAGAAATATATTTTCAGCATCGAGCTGTACTTCATTCGTATTAACTCAGAGAGTATGAATACAAATATACACCAGTCCTATCATGTTTATTTGTAAAGAAAAAAAAAAAGAACGTGCGACATTTTCCTTTAATTTCACAATTATACAATACTGTGTGTTGAGCCACAGCATAAATCCCTGTAAAATGCAGTAAACAATTATACTTCAAGTGGTATAAATATCTGGCAAGATGGACCTTTATCATCCATAAGAACATCTAGCAGATTTCAAACCGAGAGACTTTCTAAGCCTGGTTCATTATCAGAGCAAATAATGAACAGGTTATCGGTTGAAGTTAAACATATATTGGAAAAATCCTTTTTAACATGATAAGAATTCAATCCATTTATCCATTTTTCGTCACGCTTATCCCTGCTGGGGTCGAGGGGTGCTGGTGCCTATCTCTAGCTGTCTACAGGCGAGAGGCGGGGTCACCCTGGACAGAATGCCAGTCCATCGCAGGGCAACACAGAGACAAACAGGACTAGCTACAATTCTCACACACCTACAGAGAATTTAGAGAAACCAATTAACTTAACAGTCATGTTTTTGGACTATGGGAGGAAGCCGGAGTGCCCGGTGAAAACCCACTTATGCTCAGGGAGAACATGCAAATTCCATGCACAAAGAACCCACCCCATATTAAGAATTAAATATGGGGTGACTGTAAAAAATGACTGTAAAATAATAATTGAAGCCTGTAGGCTAAGTCTATCATTACTGTAGATTCATGAGTTGTAATCAATGTGATAGTAGTTTTTATTAAAAGAAAAACTGATGTTTACAATCAGATGCATGTAGTGAACAGAAAATGCTGATGTATCACTAAAGATACAAATGAAAAAAAAAATCTTACTTAGATTTTTCTTTTTGCAATTGACACAATTTTCTATTAAGACTCTAGTTTAAAAAAATACTTCTTTTTGTGGTTCATGTTTGACAGGGTTAAAGAATTTGGCTTGTGTTTTTGTGACCATTTAGTGTCCTTGTTTTCTTTTTTTACAGATAAATATCAGTTTTCTGTTCGACGTCAATCAGAACAGCACGCCTGGTGACATTAACATCCACATCAACACCAGCAGGTAACGACCACCAGCTTTTTTTCTACAAGACAACCAGACCGTATTTTTATCCCCTAAGTTCAACTCTAAGACTAGATTGTCATAAGTTTATAGACTAAGATGCATTAAATGTCATGTTATTTTTTCACCATGCAGCGCCAACTATGAGATGGAGAACTTCCTCCAAGATAACAGCCTCACACTTGTTCTTCCCTTGAAATATGGAGTCGGCGTCAGCATCCACGGGTCAGTCAGCTCTACCAATACTAATTTATTAACTTTATATTACAGTTTATAGAAAGAATAAATATACAGAATGAAAAGCGTTAGATATGCTAGCTGCCACTACAGTGTGACTAATTGTCTTTGCGGTTGCAGTTTTGTGACCCCATCTTCTTTTGTGTTCGGAGACGAAGACTTAATTCCAGCTGACTGCTACCCTGAAAAGTTCAACTACACATACAAGGTAGGTTAACATGTGTGTTCAGAATGAAAGGCACACTGAGGTTGGGAACTGTTTTAATATATTATAAAGGGAAATTGTTTTTCTAATACAGGAATATATATTTAAGGTTAATCTATAACACCAGAATCATATTAACTTGTATTCTTACTTTCTTCTTTTCATGTTTGGTAATTTAACCAAATCAAAATAAACCTGAATCCTCTTTTGTGCAGGTGATAAACTCTGGTCCCAGTAAGGCGATAAATACTGTGGTGCAGATTGCTGTGCCAAAAATCCTTGCACCCCACCTACACCGATTGCTGCAGGTCATCGACCTGAAGGTAGGCCTGTGGAATGATAGAAATAACGTTTCTATCATTCCTCATGTAGACTGTGGAAATAAACCCTGCTGACATCTTAACAAAATATTTACCTCTTTGTTTTTTCAGTCATCACATGGTTCATGCTCAATAAGTGACAAAACGGTTCTGGTTGAAGAGGACTGTAATGTTCCTCAAACTTCGTTCATCAAACAGCTGATGTTCTTCTTCTCTCCCACCAGCACCCGCACAATGGTAAGTCCCAACTGCAAAATGACAGCTCGACTCTATACAGTGGAATTAAAGAAAAGCTGCTGATTCCATTGTCTTTAATACCTGTAATTTGGCATGATATGGAATTCTGTAAACTTTTATTAAGACCTGATTTGCAAAAATTACACTATTTTTGAAAAGAGAATGAAACAGCGTTTTTTAGGAAGCTAAAGTAACGTTTGCAGCTTAAAACTCGGAAAGTTCTGCAATTTTAACCGGACTTCTGGGTTTATTTCTGTCTTCAGTTTAAAAGAAAAAACTGCAAACTAAAACAAAATACTTTACATTGTTTTTTATTATTTATCTTGGCATCTATTTACCATTTTTCTCTCATGCTGTGAATTTATTACAGACACATTCTAACACGTTGATGAAAATTCTGGTTTCTGTGTCTCACATCACTTTAATGTTTATTACCTCAATAATAATGAAAAGAGCGAACACTGATTCATCCCTCAATAACAACGTAAACACTGTAGAAGGAACGATGCTTTAACTAAAAGATCACCTATTGGAACAGATGAAGCTGAAAATTGGTAGATTCTGGTTAAGGGCCACTTCTACATATTGTCACTTTAGCCGGACGACTAAATTGTCAGACAGGATTTAAATGTTTTACATTTGTTTTTGTGCAGTACTGTGGCCGCAGAGATCATCTGTGTGAGCAGCTGGTGTGTCGTCTCGGTAACCTGGAGGCAGGGAGAGATGCTACCATCCAGCTGGAGATCAGCCTGAACCCGGCTGTGCTCCTCCAAGCTCCGGTAATGTTTGTCGACACTACAGTAAAACAACATTAGGCCAAAAATGTTAGAATGATATGTTGGATTGACATTCCTTAATGTAGGGGACCTTTTACCCAACCCAACTCTGAATTTGTTTAGAAAATCATTTGCAACACAAACCATGTTAAAAAGATGCATTATATTTGAAAATGAGTGTTGCATATCTGGATATCTGGAAAGTTAAATGTGTCAAGATTTATTTGATAATATGTAACCAGGCTTGTTTACATGTTCTGAACGAATCCTGCTTTGTCTCAGGGTCGTCATCCTGTTATGCGGGTGGAAAGCACAGCGTCTTTATTATCTCCCAGAGAAGGTCCTCACACCGTCCTACTTAAAGATCCACCTGTGGAAAAGGTAAAACAGCTCCAGATCTTAAATCAGGGCTTTATAAATTCTAGTTGTTATAAACAAGTTTATATATTCCAGGTGGTGGTGGAGGCAGTTTTTACCCAGAAACCCTCGATGGCTGTGAAGATTTTCATTGTCGTTGTCAGTTTAGTATTGGGACTTCTCATCCTGGCAGCTCTCATCTGGTGTTTGTGGAAGGTAATTAATAATTAATCACTCGTTATCCATTTTTAGTTTAGGATACATTTATTTAATCTGCTTGGATATGCATTTATGTATACAACTCTGTTGTTTTTATGTCTGATTCCCAGGCTGGTTTCTTTAAGAGAAGCTTCAAGAAGCAGGAGGAAATAAACAGGGACAGCTGGGACTATGTTCCCAAACTAAACAAGAGGGAGAGCTCTATTTAACAGCGGCTGCTGCCTCTCACCAGGACGCCTTAGCATCGACATTGGGTGGAATTCACACCTCAGCTGTGCAGAAACTTTGCAGCAAAGATGGATGATGGTGAAAGAGTCCTGAATGCACCTGAACTGGTATACTGAATGTGCCTTCACAAAAAAAAAAAAAAAATTAAACCTGATACTATTGCTTAAGATTTTCCATTACATGTTCTGATGAGACCACAGCACTGGATGGATGGATGGATGGATGGATGGATGGATGGATGGATGGATGGATGGATGGATGGATGGATGGATGGATGGATGGAGAACTAAAACTGTCAAACCTTTGCTAAAAAGGTTATGATGCATCCTTTGTCGCGTGCAAACACTGAAGAAGAACCAAATCAAATGACTTTTCTGGTGATCTCAGGGGATGGGAACCATGCTTCTGATTGGTTCATCTTTAGTTTACCTGCTGGTCAGCAGAGAGAGAGCACAGACTCACCGTCCAACAGTTGCTGCCACACACTGGACTGCAGTCCAAGCGTCTGAAGGAAATGAGCTGCAGGAGCGTGCAGGAAAAGGGAAGCAATACAACAAGCGCGTTCCGATAGGCGGACACAGATAAATGCTGGAAAATGGGGCCCTGCTGTCTTAATGGCACATCTAGATTAAGAATTATTTCAATCATGACACATTTGACTTGTTAATGCAGAGCTAGTCTTCTTGAGAGTGTCAATGACAACTCAGCATGCAGAAAAACCTCCTGTTTCGCAACTGTGTTAAAAAAAACAAACAATGGTGTTAAGGAAAACAAATCTAAATAATCATTCCTATTGTAAACAAACTGTAGCAAGTCCACAGGGTGTGCAATGAAACAGCTGCAGATACAAAAATGGTTATTCTTATGAAGCCTTTATTAGAAACAATAATAACCTAGCCATTTTAAAGGATTTTATTAACTTAATTTAACTTATAAAGTATTCTAACAGTTACAATGTGTTGAAATTAAAATGATTATTAAAAAAGCTGTTAAACCGAATCACCTTCTGACTACGCCAAAGAAATGAATATTTACCTGAAAAGGGTGTTTAGAAAGTTTTGATGTATCTAAGGTGCTGTTTTAGCTTCTTGTATTCTGTGAATGCAGCATGTTAAAACAACCGTTTTCCTTTTGTTTTTCACATCACACAAATACACATCACGCAAGTGTTTGAATGTTGTATTACATTTTTATTGTGCTAGCCTTTTATGAAAGTTTGTTCTGCACTGGAGCGTCTCACTGCTTTTGTCATTACTCTATTAAAATAAAAGTTTTTTTTTTATTTAAACACTATGCTTTTTTCATTTATGAACAAAAAATTATCAAATATCAAAAAGAGAATCCATTGAGAAATATTCAGTAAAAAAATGTGAGTATTTTAAAAACACAAATACTTCTTGGGTGTTTTAAAAACCCACACTAACAAAGATTACTGCAAATAAAACATATTGTCAAACAGTATTTGTAAACATTTGTTAAAGCATAAATTAATCCTTATTCAACTCTTTTTATATTTATTAAAGCCTCAGGGATAAACTGGTGGCCACTATTAGGTATGGTGGAAGATATATGATGATGTGGGCCATTTTTTCTGTAAATGTTTATCTGTTAAATAGCTGACAGTTTTATTCCGCTTTATATAGGACATCATTGCCGGTAGAACCTTTTTGTTTTGGGCTTGTTTTCCTTGTTGCCGGAGGTTGAAAAGCGGTGCTACAGTAGTCGCTGGTCTCAGATGCAGTTGCAGGTGATGCTTGACTCTGCCTCATCCACCTCCTCTCCATACAGAGTGATGAGCCTCGGATGAACCCTGGACAAAAGCAGAGGGGGCGGCGGTTTGAATGTACGTCACAGATAAAGTAACATCTGTCAAGCAACAGAAAAAACTTTTTTCTATTACTTAAATTAGATCAATAATGGAGACATTGATGTTTTTGTTATTTAATGTCTGATTTAATTTTGAGTGACAGCTAAAGTTGCTAATATTTATGAGGAAAAACAGAAATGCCTTATTTAAATGACATTGTTCACTTGTCTCTCATTTTGAGGCTTGAATAAATGAAATTCGATCTTTGTGTTTTATGCTGATGAAGATCCTCTGCTATCCATACAGTTTTAAACTTTGTGTAATTCCAATTTGATCCTTTTTTTGCCAAGTAAAGGTAGGGAAGAGTTGATTAATCAACAATTTCTTAATCAAAAACACAAAATACAATGTTTCTTGATCTGTTATATTTTCCCTTCAATTAAATTCTTACATTAAACATTTGATTTTAAGCATTTCCAAAATTTAAAAAAATGTTCAGGGTTATTGACATTTTTCAGATCTTTATCAGAGGTGTCAACAGTTTGGAAGATGCTTTGCATCCAGAATTACTCTGCTCAGCTTTTAATGAGTTTGGCTCATTTAAATTTAAGTGAAAAGGATAGAAATGTTAAAGTGGATGCATTATGCAAGGATGAGGATCATTCTATAACTTAAGGGGGGAAAAAAAGACACTTTGGGGTGAACCAACCTCTAAACACAGAAAGTATTTTCTTCTCTCATTTTTTAATGGACCTGTAACTAAGTCATATGATGTAAATATTAAATAAATCTCCCATTAGGCAATATAAGACAAACCTATATTTAGATAAGACATTGATGAATCCTGCAGTGATTTGGGTTTCTATTCCTGACAACATGGGTATTCCCACCTGATGATCACATCATTAGCGATCTCCACCAGCTCTCCATCAATGTTCCAAGGGAAAGCGGCTCGCTCTGACTGGATGATGGGTGTAGTTTTGGAGTCTCCCTCTTCCTCACTATCCTCCTCAGACCAGCCAATCAGTGAGCGGGGCCGAATCTTCACCTCTGACACTGAGTGTGTCTCCACAAAAGGGAAGCTGAACTGCAGACAGACAGTCAGAAGGTTGCTGTGTTTGTAAGTGTGTCAGAGCTAAGCTGAGGAAGACTGAGGAGTTTGGTAAACCCTTAAGCAGCTTGTTTTTGAGCTGAGGTGATTGAATTCCTTCCTATTTACTTATCATCTGTTTCTTGACCTGATGTGCCAACAGGGGGCAGCAGAGACTAGCAATGAGTCTCCATCTGTGTGTAAATCTGATTTAAAACAATAAAAAAAGATCCTGTGATGAAGCGTTATAACAGTTTATAACAAAATCCTGGTCAAAAACCTTTGTTTCCCCCCCTAAATTCAATGGAAACTCTAATTAAGCACATTTAAACCCTAAAATATGTAGACTATGACACATTTTTTCTCTGATATAATAGTTGAAGTTTGTCACTATTTCCATTCTTTTGCAATATCTTATAAAATTATCTTAAATTGAAAGCATGACACTAAACACTTTTTAGAACGTGGCCTATATGTGTTGATATACTCTAACATCTTTCTATGTGATGTATATTTTAAAGTTTACATGATTTCATAAGTATTTAAATCTTTGATTTTAGGTTTATTGTGCCTTTGTCTAGAGTTTATGAGAACAGAATAGAATAATGCGTGGGATCCATTTTACTGATTAAAAGATGCTTAGTATTTTTCTTTAATTGTTTCTGCTGTCCAAGTATGGAAAACATTTGAGGAAACCTGTTTACCGAGAAAGTCCCGTTCAAGGATGAAAACACAGTGTAACACAATCTGGTTTGAAAATCCTCACATTCATGTGTCAGACGTTCCTCCTGTATATTTGAAGCTGATGTGTTTACTCTTTGCATGAAGGCTAACAAAATGTAGGTCACTCAGTTTAGCGTGCTTTTTAATTTGCTGGCCGGTGGCACAGGGTCAGTATATTTAGAAAGTGGGTTAACATTGAGTCTCTCAAGCCAGGCTAAATCAGGCTAATCTGCATGTAACTGTGTTGTTTTTCCAGAGCAAAAGGTTGAGCTTTAAGATGTGGTCACTGACTGATAAAAGGTTGGCTCCTGACTGGATCCTGTTTAGTTTTATAATACTGGTTTGAATAGCGCACTTTTTCATCATTAGACTTCAAAATAAAATCAAAACCTCTGGACTAAATTTCAAATGTTGGACTTTAAATATGAAATTAGGATTTATTTTTTTTCTGCAGACTTTAACTGCCATTATATCACATTTTAGTTTTCTATTCTGCAAAAACAATCTAAAAATAAGTTAATATTTCTTAACTTAATTGCATACACCCTTAATTTAACTAGGCAAATAAGATGATTTGCCAATCCAATGAATATTTTTACTTTTAATATAAAATAATCAGATAATATATACTGGAAATAAGACAATGCAGTTATTTTCCAATTGGCAGTGCCTCACTTACCTCCTCAATTTAAGACAAAACACACTTATTTTAAGAAAAAATGATTTATTTAGATTTCTATTTTTTCAGTGTCACAGTCTATAAATGTAATTATATTTAAAAGCACCATTAACCTTAAAGTAGGATGTTTGAGCCACTTCAGAAAAGAGAGTTAGATCTTTATCGATGCAGACAAAGCATCTGCACACTAACATGGGATCAAGTAAGATTGTTTTAATGTAATTCCTGAGACATTTAAGGATCCTTTTTTTATATTCTAGAGATAAAATAAAATGGATCGTATCTATGCTTTTTCCTAATTGCAATGAAGTTAGTATGTCATTAAATGTGATAGAAACCATCTTCGTTTTTTAACAAACCCTGAAAATATTGTTACACAAGTTTAATGATTCTGAGAATAAATCAGATTCAGCAGAGAAGGAATTATTGATTTGGAAAGGGTATTGATTTTCATTAGATGTTGAAAGCCTAAAGTACTTAATATGGCCATACATAGATCCTAAGGATGAAATTCTTGGAGTGTGTTGTGGATAGTTGATGCTACCTCACCTGTCCGCTAGAGCTGCTGTACCTCTTGAGGTGCTTGATGAACTCTGACCTGGAAGCATTACCTACTGCAATCAGTGAGGCGCTGCCGTTGTCTAAACTGTAACAAACACAGGAACTTAAAAGAGAGCCATCAGAAGCAGAAACATCCTGAGGTTGTCTTAGAGTAGTTGTGGTGTACCTGGTGTTTGGCGCCAATCCCTGAGGTGCATGTGGACTCAGGCAGGGGATAGACATGATGCTGATGCTTAGGTACAACCCCTGATTGGTTATCCAAGACTCCTCCATCTCTATATAGACCAAGCACATCACGCCAAATTAAAGATGGCCTTGTTAAACGTCATAGCACATTAAACCAGCTCTGGTTTTCAGTTCACATTTACCCTTGCAAAAAAAAAAAAACAAGTGCTGCACTAACCTGAGTCTGGCTTCTTTGTTGGATCTTTGCCCTGGTCTCTGTGAGAAGGAAAAACAGTTAAGAGAAACCCAATAAAACCACTTTTTATTTTTTTTTATGATCACTCTTTACCCCAAATTTAATCATTTTACATCACTTTAACATCTATCAACAGAGTTTACCATTTTTCTGGATACTAGTAAAGTGTTTTTAAAAATGATTGGTCAAATTAAGTCAGTTTGACCAGTGATTAGGGATAAGCAGTAAAGTTGGGAAATTGCATCATATCCTCGTTGTAAACAGCGCCACCCAGTGTTGACAGTTTCATTTTACCTTTGAAAAGTATGAGTGTAGATAGAGTGTAAATACTACTGCAGAAAATAAATAATAATGAAATGCTTTATAATAGCGTCTTTAAAATATTAATCTCACTTCATATGTTCCTGCTTTGAAGAAGATGCACAGTTTATGTATTTTATACAGATGGTCATATTCTAAAAAAAAGAAAGATGTGAAATAAAAACTTAATAAATAAAGTTGGCTCAACTTGATTCAATTTCTCTTTACCAATTGAAGCAATTAATTTAAGTTAGCATTTTTTTAAACACTAAAATGATTAAATCCAGTAATATTATGATCAGCAGTCAGGGTTATGGTACGTTTCTCTGAAATCAGCTTAATTCCCCTATAATTGCCTGTGTTAACTCCCAGGAAACGTCACTACTTCTACAGCACAATACAGACTTAATATGTTTCTCACCGGTGTGCAGAAAAACTGCTGTTTGAGCTTTTTGCAGGTAGAAATGACAGCTGACAATCTTCTGGTCTGATAGAGACAGAAACAGAAAAAGAAACCAGATATGCTTTCAGCTAAATGAGTGTTGAATGTTAACATGTAGCACATTTCTAATGATTCATTATGAAATGTAACAGATGAACCATGAATATATGAAAGCTCAAGTAGAGTTTTGAAAACAGAATAAAAAGGAAACATCTCAATGCCTGTAAGGTA
>NW_015151541.1:202034-213927 GCF_000732505.1 Cyprinodon variegatus | reverse complement strand
TATATATATATATATATATAAAATGTTACCTGAGCCTGGCCAACGTCTTCACCAAAGCGTACTCTCGTCGCCGTGACGATGGCATCCACCTCTTCTTCTCTGCCCGGGCTAAGCTGCGGCCACCAAAACCAAACATAGCAGAGAATCCGAAACGCACCAGCTGGCCGTTAGACGAGAAGCTGCACATGTCTACCTGCTGCAGGTGACCTGTGATCAGACAGGAGATACCCGGAGTTTTAGCATTACATCCATCTTTTATCTTTTCTTTTTAAAACTTTGTATTATCCAATGGTAATTTTAAAGTAGGCTTTAAACCATTAAATGAACACCACTTTAAAACCATATTGAGAGTTTCAACAGAGAAGTATCACCTTGTAAATGCATTTTAAATGTTGACACAATACAACAACAAAGTTTGATGTGATAATGATATAATGTGATAGATCAACTCTAATTCGTCCATAACAAGGTGTGTCTGTTCCAGCTTTGCACATGTAACTCAAATAATTAAGGTTTGAACTTTTATTAAGCCATTCCTACACAATATATCTCATCCTCCCAATTTTCTGCAGCTTCTCTGTTCCACAGCATGCTGCTGCCTCCACCATGTTTGCCCCTGGCGGTTGTGCGTTCAGGGAATGTTGGAATGTTAGTTTTGTTTTTTTTATTACCCCTATCGTTTGGAATGAAGGCGAGATCCGAGCAGGTTTGCTGATCCCCCAGCACAGAAACATAAGTCTTTTTATGTCTGTCTGATAAAACTGAGCTTTTTCTTGCCAGTCTGACCTATTTAGAAAGACTGACAAGAAAAAACTCAGTTTTATCTTACAGCATGGAAGTCTTCTTGTAGCAGTCGGATAAAACAGTTTTTTTTTTCTTACCAGTCTTTCAAAATATGTCATATTTGTGAGTGTATGACCAAAGAGTTATTCTGTCAACAGATCATTCCACCTGAGCAGTGAATCTATGCAGCTCCTTTGGCGTTATAGTGAGAATCCTTGCTAATGATAGTCATATTGGTTGAACTAAAAAGTACTAATAAATCTGTAGTTGCACTGCATTACAGTGGATTTTTTTTTTTTTTTACTTTTACGGAAACACTGCATTACAATGTTTTTTCTTCATAAAACAGCAAGAAATTGTGAGATTCAATCTCACAATGATGGACTGTATTTAATAATAAATTAAAATGAAAACATTGAAAACAGCATGGAAGGTTTTACACTAATATATTAAAAGTCATATTGTTTAAAAAAACCAACAAAAAAAACGTTTAATGTTATGAAGATTTGACACATGTATGTAATGATACCATCTTTGATTATTCCAGATTTTTAAAGCATAAATTAATACAGTTATTGGAACCGCGTTGTGAGGCAGCAGTAGCAACTAATAATGCCCTAAAATAAAAACGTCTCCTGGTCCCACATCTTTCCTGCAATGGCATCATGAATGAAGTGACCCAACTCCTAATAAAAAAAGATTGAGGGCTAAAAAAGTGACCCCCCAAAAAAAAAGCTTTAACACAGAACATAATTTGTCTTTTCTTTACAAATACCTCAGGAAAGAGGACTAAAGCTAAAGGAGTGAGAAGATTGCATTAAATCTGAATTCATCACCAGGGCCTTATGAGGAAAAAAGCTCGATCAGCTTCCAGAAGGATGTAAACAATTTGTCAGTACCAAACACAAACATGGCGTGCCATCTGGCCATATACCTGCTGTAGCCTACTGCACCACAGTCTCCTCACCTGTCTGACCTACTGACTGCCTGTCTGTCTCTCTGGCTGAATCTGATTTCCTCACCATATGGCTTTTTGTCAGTGTGTTAGTGGAGCTCTGTGTGTTGTGTGGGATTAAAGCTGACACGGTCACTGTGTCACCGAGATCAAACCAGCAGCTCATTTTAAAGGCTCATCTAATATTCATAAGCATCTACAGAACAGGAAAAAACAATTGCTCTTTTAAATTTATTTTCATTCGATTTTCATCCCACCTCTGTAGATATAGGGTTGTGAGAGTAGAAACAATGGGATATGTAAAAAAAAAAAAAAATTCAATTTTGCTGTTATTTTTTTATATACATTTATTCTAATGCAACACCACAATTGTGGTGTATTTCCATTAATGAAGGAGAGGAAACAAATTCTTTTGATTCATAAAATCAAAATTCCCCAAACTTTTAAAAGCTCAGGAATATAATGCATTTATCTCTTTTCTAAAGTTACTCAGTCTTGTTTAAAGTCTCAGTCGGCATGATGCAGATTGCAGCGAGAGGATAGCTTCAAAATGAAAATGTTGCAAGTCCGTCACCAAAACACACTGCACACAAACTTATGAGTTAACATACATTTTTATTAAGTATCAGAAAAATTAAAATTGCTCCACAGAAACTCACAGGCTTCACAGGCAGAAAGCCCTCACAGAGAGGATCCTCAACCCATTGTTGAGTTGAGGGTCCTCTCTGTGAGGGCTTTCTGGAGAGGATTTAGTTTGATGCTTACATTTTTGTTCTCGCTAATGCTTTAGCCTTCAATCTATTTTAGTAGGAGTTTTATTTAGTATGTAGTCATGTGCCAATTGTATCACTTTAAATGAAACATTTAAGACTTTTTAATGTTAAAGGATCATTTTTATTTTTTAAGATATCATTATTTTTTTATGATATTTTGAAACCATTTTCCATTATTTTCACAATATCTCTCTGTCTCTGTGTCGGTCTGCTACAAGAAATCAGTGGGAAATTTCATTGAAAATTGTGATAAACTGTATTTCAGAACTATTTTTATGAATAAATCTACCGAAAGCTTTTAACGTAAGGAATAAATGTGTCTTCACAGCAGTGAGGAAGTTAGCAGAGGGAACAACTGAGCTTTATGAACTGATGAGAATCTATCAGAGGACTACTCTACATTATTTCTTTGATTTCTGTGAAGAATTTCAGAATGTAAGAAAACAAGTTTGATAAAATGTAGAAAAAAATAGAGAGTTAAAATAAATCAGTGGGATTACAGAAGATATTTTAATTTACTTAATTTCTATCCAAGTGTTTCCGCCCGATTTTGACTCTCTTGCACAGATTTTACTCCTATTCGTGTCACTTAATACTCCCACCTCTCTCTGTCTCACACATACAAACACACACACACCAGCTAGAAGTATTAATTATGTATGGTGAACCATCACGCCAAAAGCTGTCAAACAAAAACAACAACAAGCGTCTCTGCAAGCTGATTGGGCGAAAGATTTACCTGCGAGGAAACGGACAGAGGTGAAGAGGGTTTGTTTGGGGGGACGAGGGGGGCGGGACCACAATGAGGAGGGAAAACCTGTGATTTAGTGAAACTGATCCTACAGTCGGACATCTGTCGGCTCCCCTCCCTCCAGAGTCCAGTACCACCATCTGTCTGCATGTTTGTTGTTTTTTTAAACTCTGCTCTCCTTTGCCACTCTAATGGAACGACAGCCAATCACATCCAAGTTTGGGAACAATATAAGCCTCTGATTGGGTGGAAAATTTTGAATGAATTGAATTTAACTATGGATTCACTACAGGTTGAAGACACAATGAGGGACCAGATATTTTAGAAGTAAAAAAGATAGAATGTACTTAGAACAGATGTTCACACTGGTCATCTAGAACAGTCAGAGGGCAATTCCTTTTTCATAGCATAAGAGCAACATCAAATCAGAAAATACTTTCAATTACTGATGAATAAATTAATATTTTTTGTGTTTTGCAGGCAACATTCCTCCATTCGCACACGTTCATATCAGATCTTTTTTTATCAAATGGTGTGAAATGTTTTGAAGCTGAAAATATTGTCTGTCCATTGATGCTCTACTTAATGTCTAACCTGATCTGCTTCTTTAACATCACCCAGACTCAGATATGTCCACTGTAAATCTATCAACACAACCTTTATACCCCACTTTACAGAAACGGATCATAGACCTATAACATGCAGAATCTGTTTACCATAGATCATCTAATGTCCAGGACATTGAATCAGGTAGAATCCTGTACAGTCTAATGCTAGATATCAAACAAAAGGAGCGTACCTAAAACAATGTGGAGGGCAGCTGTGACTGGATCTCTGACCCCATGGACCGAACAGGAAACCACGTCTGTAGAACCTGATGAAGCAGAAACCAAAAAAAGTTAAAGATTTACGGGTTCGGTCATTTTTTTATGGTGTATGGATTAAATAAGGCTTTTACCAGCAGGAATGATTCCCAGTGGCAGCACTGCTCTCACTGGTTTTTCTGGAGAATTGGCATCTAGCTGAGCTCTGAGAACCAGAGCGTGGCACAGTTCTGCCACCGATCCGTCCCCACCAACACACACCACCCTGACAGACAGGTGAAAACACAGCTCCTTCAGGACAGGCAGGTGGGGTTAAGGGTCTTTGCTCAGAGAGCCAGAGTGGCACTCTGTGGGAGTGGGGCTTGAACCTCAGGATTCCAAGCTCTATGCCCTAACCACTAGGCCACCACTCCCCCTAATCACGACTGTAAACCTAACAAGACATGGAGTTTCACATCAAATATAAAAAGAATAGTTTAAGAATGCCCAGTCAAATCCATGCTTAATTTAAACTGGTATTAGCAGATTGTCTCTGTCCATTATGAAAGAGACAAAGCTGTTAATAGGCACAGACATATTCTGTTTTCGCAAAGCCGTTAGAGACATAACCCAAAATATATGCAGCTGAAATTATAGCATAAGGTGTTTTTTCGACAAAGTATTTACTTTATGAAGATGTTCTATTTCTAAAGACTTTGAAAACTGTTGATTCATTTCGTGTCTTGTCGGAGTAATGTGCTATGTTGTGTTTTTCTTTAACATAAAATGGCAAATAAACAATATTAAAGTTTGTGTTTCTTACATTAATAGATGCGGAAAAGTTTGAGATGTGAACACTTTTGCAAGGGACAAAGGTTCATAAGTAGGGAAGACCTGCATTATTCAACTATTGTTTTATTGCTGAATAAAACTGAAGCATTTTACAAATATTTGTGAATGTGTCAGCATATTTCATTACAAGATACACGACACTAAACTCGTCCTGGAAGCCATTTCTCATCGGTCTTTGCAAGAGACATACAGCATGAGATGATCCTGGAAAAATAGCAGGTATGATTTTTATATTAAGCTCTGAATATCCTCCCCTTCACAATAAAAGCATTTCTCACTTTGAAACAGGCAGACATCAATCTGCTGAACAACATATTGGTGAAAAACAAACATTAATTTGACGGTAAAGACACTCTGGGAAAAAAACAAGCTTCATTGCAACCAAAATAAACACAGATTTACTGTTAAAGAAATTTATATAAATAAACCAAAAGGATCTTAGTCATTTGATGTTGAAGAGGAAATTTTAATAGTATGATAATAACACTATAAAGTCATTTATTTATTTCAAGGTTCACGTTTGCAGTAAATAGGAGATAAACTGGCTCCACCCCCATCCCCCTCTTCCTGGGCATGGGATTACCTGAAACTCCGGTCTCCACGGTGACAGCCAGCCTAATTGGCAAATGTAGGTTTCAACCAAATCCTCACCAGTAGCCTCACACACACACCCACCCACCCACACACACACACACACACTCAGCAGCTAACTTAGCAACGCTGAGCTAATCTTCTCTAAGCACATTAAGCTTTATGAGTGCTGAGCACAAAAGCTGCTTACACACACACACACACACACATCCCGCCTCACACACCATAACACCAATACAGCGATGAGAGTTTGGTAAAGTTTTTATCTTCTTGAAGAACATAAGATTCTTCCACAATATGAAATTTATGTTCTTACAGCTCACTCCATCTTGGGTAGAACAACAAGGTCCATGTGCAACTTGTAACCTGTGTTGTCAGACTGGTGAAGGTTTAGGTACGTGCATGTGAGAGAGGTCAGTTTGGGTCAGTGTGTTTTAGTGTCGGCCTCTGACAGTAAACCTCCGTTTGATTACATGCTTCCCTTCGGTACATTTTAAAGCCAGGGAGTCACATCTGTATCTTTAGTTTTGTTTATCTTTGGCATCTCAGATATTTTCTACAGTCAAAGTCATAAAATAGGGGTGTTGATGGGGAGGTGTTTCCATTTTAAAACTCATCTCTAAAGATAATCATCAAACAGTGGAAACAAGCAAAAAATTAGGTCAGCAAACATAAGAAGCTTTTAATTAATTTAATGTCAATGGGGATTTTACTTGTGATTATTCGGAAGGGTGTGAATAATTTTCCCACGCCACTTTTTTAACAAAATTACTATGTTTTTTTGTTGATTATAGAAATGTGGTTACATATATTTAGCAGCAACAAGTACTGCCTATACAACATTCTGTCTGTTAATCATCAAACAGGCAATATTTTATACAGTGGTATAGGAATCGTGTCAGATAATTTCAGTCTTTATAGACAGTTGGAAAAAATATATATTTTTGAAGGCTGTACAGTTATTAGGTTATTGTCACTGCCTTCTTTGCATGAGTTAGCAGGGTCTAAATCCCTACTGGTACCTTTGTTTGTAAAGCTTTAACGTTCTTTTTATTTCATTCGCATTGTGTATGTTTTTAGTCACATGGTCACATTTAGTAACAACATCCAAAAACATGCATATCAGATGAACTGAGCAATTTAGAATATGTGTGAGTGGTATATCCACGCTTATTTTGTCCTTTAATTTTTCTCTGTTTCCTTATTATAGACATTGTCTCTTGCCAGATGATTGCTAGAGATTTCCTGGAAAAACAGCTGCCCTGTAACTAGTGTTGCACCGATACCGATACCAGTATCGGACGGGGCCCCGATACTGCCCTAAAATGGTGTTATCGGTATCGGCGAGTACCAACAAATAGAGCACCGATACCATTTTGAGAGCCATAAGTTTATTCAACTATTGTCACTCCTGGTAGGCAATAAAAAGTTCTAATGGATTCACTTTGTATTAGATTTTTTTCCTGCTTCACAAAGGTAGGCAGCAGCTTGACAAAGCCATGATGGCAATTATTTTACATTATTATGGTATCGGTATCGGCCAATACTGCACAGCCAGGTATCGGGTATTGGTATCGGGGCCAAAAAATGGCATCGGCGCAACACTACCTGTAACAGTCTAGTGAGTATAAAATAGCATGGATAAAAGTAATTTAAGTGATAATAGTTCAGTAATTAGGTCATTTGTTTCCAATCACCTTATAGTAGTCATAACTTTAGACATTAGCCGTAGAGTGACCCATTTTTTGAGATGAAGTGAAATGTAATATGGTGGGTCAAACAATGATGTGGTACTGAATCAATACAGGCCTGAATAGATCTATATCAAATAAATCACATTTATTTATTTTTTTATTTCACAAGTTCTTTGAGCTGACTTTTTCTACAATGCAATAATTTTCCTGCATTTTAATATAGTAGTTACATAACATAATATATCATAAAAATAATATCACTAAGTTTTTCACACAAATTTATTGATAACCTTGAAAAAAAAATTTGTTTTTTTTTGTTGATATGAGAAACAACAAAGAAACCACTAACCCATCATATTCATCCAGTTTGCATTCCTTCATCACTGAGAGAGCATGACCCTTCCTATCGGTTACTGCAGAGACAAACAGAAATAAAGACACAGAGGGAGAGACAGAAGGAGAAAAAGGAGAAGTAAGCAGATGGAGAGACATTGAGATGGACAAAGATAAAGTGTTCGTGCATGTGTGTGGTCAGATGAACACGAGTGTGCTCTTGATAGCTGCCAAAGAAAAAAGTGGGACAACGGATATTGTGCCATCTGCTGAGAGAAGGGAAAGGAGGAGAAACTGTGAGAAAAGGGGAGAGAAGGCCGGAGAGGAGGAATTATAGAGAAGATGAAAGAAGGAGAGAGAAGGAGAAGAGGGTAAAAACAGGGAAAGGAAAGGAAGTTGTGCCCCACTGTCATAACAGATGGACTTGGCTCCGCCTTCAGGATCAGGTTACCTAGCGACCAGAAACTGCCATTAGCTCTGACCTTTGGACCTGGACACTTAAGAGCACACAGAGATTTCATATTGTTTTCTTTTACATCGATACACAAATAAGTTTTGTGTAGCAGTTGGACCAACTCTGATCAGAATAGTGATGTTGAAAACTAGTAAATAAATGACTGAACGTCATTTCTAAATGTGTTGTTGAGGGAGAGATAAACAGCAGGAAGGGCCGACCTGTGATATCGGTGCGGATGTCAGCCATCTTGAAAAGGGGAGCCACATGGTCTCTGTAGATATGAACGGCCTCCTTCTTGTGGCTGCTTGGGTTGATGAACACCTTCACATACCTGGGCCGGCTGCTGAACCCTGCATAGACACATGAATTCACTGCATTTAACACCTTCATCCCTGCAATCAGTGATAAGTTTGAGAAAACTCTACAGTATCTAGATCACAGAGAAAAGTCAGCTGTCTCGTTCATGTCTGATGTCTGAATGGACATCTAGAAAGTGAGAAGGTGCACGCAAATTCCCCGTTATTGAGCAACAATAGCACCTCTTTTAGAGCTGCCTGTCTATTAATGATTCCGGGAACAAAATGCAAAAACATCAGCTCAGCTTACATAAAAAAAACAACAAAAAAAAACATTTTTTGGTGGATTAAACTCTCAGTCTACTGCACAATTAAAAACCAAAACATTAACAGATTTACAGTTCCTCTCAGGTGATTGGCTGCAATCTTCCATCTCTCCAGGATCTGTACGCCTCCAGGACTCTGAGGCGTGCAGGAAAGATTGGGGCTGATCCCTCACACCCCAGCCACAAACTATTTAATACACCTCCCTCTGGTAGGACGCTGCCATCCATTAGGACCAAAACCTCACGCCTCAAGAACAGTTTCTTCCCATCTGCTAGCAGCCTTATCAACAAGGCCTGGGGACCCCCATGACACTGACACTGCCTCTCTCCCTCCCCCGTTCAGGACCTAGAAGCTACACCAACGTAGCATCTCCAGACCTCCTGCATTACATAAACGCACAGCCTACTGTGTGTATAGTATATAGCTATATACTATATACTATATATTGTATGCAGTATATTGTATGTTTGATATTGAATATAACTCTAGATCCTGTATTTTGTATAGGACTATATATATAATTTGTCTGCACAATCAACAAAAAGTCAAATTCCTTGCAAGTACAAACCTACTTGGCAATTAATATAATTCTGATTCCCAGAGCAGTAGTTTTGGATCACAAGACAAATGGGAATGTGTTATCATTCCTCTGCTTCTCACTTGAAAACATATATGGAAGGTATGAAGAAAAACATAACTGAAGCCACAAAAAATAATGTAAAGCCATACATGGAGCAACATGTGTATCAGGAAGTCCAGAACACTGTTAAAAATGTGAGTGCTAACAATGTTAGTTTAGGTGAATCCATAAGAATAACCAGAGCTAACCCTGTGATGGACCGAGTCCTGGGCTATCTCCATAGTTATGCTGCTATAGGCTTAGACTGCTGGAGGACAGAGGGACCCATTTTTCATCATTCTGCTTCATTCTATCTTTATCCTCACAGTCTGCAGAATTTGCTAGTTCAATCTCTAATGTTATGCTCTCTCTGCTTTTTCTTATACTGTGTTAGCTTCATGTGGTCTGTTCCTGTTTGGCTGTGACACCATCCTGGAGCGAAATATAAGCTGTGCTGCTGCCATCAACACGTTTGTTTATAGATGTTCAAGCTTGGCCTGTTTTTCAGTGTAGTCCTGTTTCTCTGACAGTGATTGGCTGGATGTGCCCTCTTTGTCCTCTGACACGGGAGCTGGCTCAGAGCTCGTCTGCAATTCCTGGACAGGGCTACCTGTGGAGCTGGTTGACAGTTGGCTTTTGTACGGTATCTCTGATTCTTTCTTTATGTCTGCTTCTGTCTCCTTGAACCCCCGTCAGCCTCGGCAGATAGCCGCATACACCGAGCCTGGTTCTGCTGGAGGTTTCTTCCTGTTAAAAGGGAGTTTTTCCTCTCCACTGTTGCTACAAGCATGCTTTGAGTGAGGGATTGGCTTTGAGTCAATGAGTTGATGCAATCAACTGGTTTAACTTAGATAGAAAACTTTATATCAATTTGAATGTATGATCTGGTTGAATTGTACAGGGCTTTGAGATTACATGTGTTGTGAATTGGAGCTATATAAAATATCTGAATTGAATCATTTTGGAAATACAGCAAATTGATCCTTTTCTTTTTATCTTTTGCTCTTTCGTAAGGAAAGGAGTTATTTGCAGGTCTGTAAGCCTATGTAATTGGGAAAGTAAATAAAAGCAGGCCTGCTCTGAAAATAGATTCACTATACAAATAGTATCTGTCACATCTATGTCATATATAATAGTTTGCATCCAATCTTAGGTCTGTTCATAATTTCGAAAAATAATTTCTCATTGAAAATTTTCGGTAGATGTTAGGAGGAGGGTGAGGAGTTGGCAAATGAGTGCAGGGCCAGTTGACCCCCTCTTTGATTTTAGAGAAAATGAACAAGATACATGTTTTGACATCACTAGAATATCTTGTATAATTGTACAGAGGCCAAATAATAGTTTTTAAACATGTTTGACTTGAATGGTATGTTTTTGTAACAGCTGTGTTGAAATATATCTAGTCTTTATGCGTTCAGTACAATTTCCTTTGCGAATCAAAAGAAGAAATAAAGAAAATGTTGGTACCAAATAGTGGAAAACTGGGGTAAACTGCATTGTTTTATCGATTCCACCCTTAGCTAAAGAACCAGAATAGATTATGTTTTTATTAATGAAATAAAGAAGCTATGAACAAGATTACAGCTTAAAATCAGAGCAAGTTTGATGAAAAGATTAAATTATATAGCCTCACTTAAATATAATGTTTTAATTTGTATCCTTTAAATCTAAAACTCTGATTCAGAGTGTGTGTGTGTGTGTGTGTGAATGTATGTGTGTGGTTTTACAGGACTGTCTCCAAAATACACAAACTCGCAGAGGCTCCCCCATACAGCTCGTCATTAGGCAGATTTAGAGACCGCATTATGAATCCCCATAGACTAAGTTAGATCAATACACACACACCAGCTCCATTATCCAGCTCATGACTATAATCTGCTCCCAACAGGCCGTGACCTCGCCCCACTAATGACCCCACATGCACACACAAAGTGCACCTCCTACCATCACTCCATAGTTCTGTCCAGGTTCTCCGGAGATCTTATGAGGAGCCACCTGACACCTTCATCACATCGGACCCCCAACAGTACAAGAAGCCACACCCTCTATTAAAAAAAACCCCGACAGCAATCTATTATTTATGAAATTTCTTAAATTAATATATTAAAGAATCATTGCTGATACAGAATGGATAAAATAGGTATTGAAGGGCTCAGGGATTTCCTTGGTTTAAATAGTTCTAATCAGAAGAATAAAAATAATTGTACTAGGTAATAGACACTTTCAAAGTAATTAAAGCTAATTAATTGAAATTTGAAGTAGAAATTTGAATAAACAGCAAATAAATATTGAATATGGTTATAGAAATATATTCAACAATTTGTGGAAAAGCCTTTTAGGGTAATAACAACATCCAGACGTCTCCTGTATGGAGAGGCTAATCACCCAAACTGCTCAGGAATGAGTTTTGACCAATTCTTCTAAACAGATTGTCTTTATATAGTGAAGGTTTGTACATAGTGGCACGTATTAATGCCAAACTTGTCATAGATTTTGCATATTTCACAGTAATAAGCAAAGGTGTTCTTCCTCCAAGCAAGGAGTGTGACATGATAGCTTTGGCATCCCCTAACCAAGTTCAATTTCTTCTTGCTTTTAGTCAAACAACTATGGCTGATATCTACAAGTCTTTCTTAAGCTCTCTGTGAAAGTCCCTTTT
>NW_015151541.1:200361-201577 GCF_000732505.1 Cyprinodon variegatus | reverse complement strand
ATTTTAATATCAGGAGCTACTATACCAGGGAAAATAAGTCCTCTCTAAAAATCAACATTAAAGTTTCCATCTTTACTTAAACTCCACTGCTTAAAGGGCTCTAAATAGAATGTTTCCTTCTTGCTTTAATGGAGGGTTCCTACTGTGTGTCAAAAGACGATGCAATTCAATTTTCTGATGTGTTTCTCAGAAGAGCGTGGACACGTGGATGTTAAGAGGTCAAGTATATATATCGGATCATCTCTCAGTGTTGTTCAGTAGCATGTTGCTTTGGTTTTCTGAAGCGTTGCCATGGTAAACAATCCCTGTGTTGTCAAGCATCAGTGTTGAGTTACCAACACTGGACAAAGCTCAGCCGCTGAATGTTGATGACAAAAAAGAGGCTCCATCTGAAGTCACAAACAAAAGTATGAAATAAAACTCTGAAAACATAAACTTATACATATATATATATATATATAAATGGAAGCAGAAGCTAGTTTTGGTGTTGATTTGCAGTGCAATTAACTTTTCTTTCTGCTGTTTTTTGTCAGTTTGTTTCGATTTTTTTGTCAGTTCGTTCCCCTATTTAATGCCATACATGCTCCTGTTAACTTTGACCAGCTTTGCTTTTCCTGCTGAATAGAAATATGATCACCATCACCATCATGTTCCCCAGCAGATACATGTGTTTAATGCAGTGTGCTGTATTCATTTTATTCAATACAAAAATACTTATCACAGTCTCATCTGACTGGAGACCATTAGATGTCCAAAGTGTCCCCTTCATTTTGCAGACTGTAAATCAGACTTCACATGATTTTTTAAAATGTTTTTTTTAATCATTATTCCAATGCAAGTGCGTCTCTGTTTATTACTCTCCTTGCACAGTCTGGCAGTTTAGGTAAACAGCCATGACTCAGATGAACTAAACAGCATCTGTGAGAATTTTTTATAAACTGAAGTAGTTTTAAACTTACCCTCAGTATTATGGCTGATCTGTCAGGTTTCCTCATTTGGCGTCATGATGTATTTTTCTCACTGATCTCTAACAAACCTCAGAGGACTTTACAGAACAGTTGTATTTAGATTACACATAGCTAAACTTTTAACCAGTCAGGTAGCTTCTAATGAAAACTTTTTGAATTGCATTTATTTAAAGCAGGGGTCACCAACCTTTTTAAGGCTGAGGGCCACTTCAAGGATACTGAGTCATAGGAAGGGCTACCAATACTGA
>NW_015151541.1:196938-197721 GCF_000732505.1 Cyprinodon variegatus | reverse complement strand
GCGGGCACCACGTTGGTGACCCCTGATTTAAAGCATAGACTAAAGGGGTAGAACTCAAAAGTCCATCACACATTTCCAATTTTTGATGATAAAAAATTCTGATAACCTTGTTTTATTTTCTTTACACTTATGTGCTTGTTTGTGTTTGTGTTACTTACATAAAATTTAACTACAGATAAATACAAATGTGTGAATATAACTATAAATATTAAGGAGCATTAGGAATAAAAGCATTTTATTACACTAAACCATATTGAATGTAATCACGAAACACAAAGAGACCTAGTGAGGTATTTAACAGAAATCTAAGTATACAGAATTACAAGAATATCATAACAATAAACAAAATAAAGTCATGGACTAAACTGGCTAAACTAAGGGAAATAAAATAAGCCAAAAACAGGATTTCGACCATTTAGACTGGTCTTAGACTTAGAAAACGTTTATACATACAGAGTGTATACAAAACGAACATTTCCATTTCATAAAGTGCAGCAGTGATCAAATGTTAACAGTGTGGAAGAAGAGACATAGTGCAAAAAATGCATTAATATTGAGGTCCAGAGCATGAAATATATTTGTTGCAAATATGCAGTGTTTTGGTTTTGTATAATCAGTGTGATGCAGAGACTTTGTCATGATTTACAGTTTTCTCAACAGTTCCTCTGTCTGATGGCAGTGCAGAAGAAGCTGTGGCAGAATCTGCATTGAATGTGCTTCTAAACATGCACCAGTAGGGATGGCAAGAAGTAGCAGGTTCACAACTGATCACAAGGTTTTAAA
>NW_015151541.1:192394-195836 GCF_000732505.1 Cyprinodon variegatus | reverse complement strand
GCAGAATCTGCATTGAATGTGCTTCTAAACATGCACCAGTAGGGATGGCAAGAAGTAGCAGGTTCACAACTGATCACAAGGTTTTAAATTTCAGTCCCCACCTCCTCCTCTACATATGCTGAAAAGTCCATTAGCAGGTCGTGCTAATAGTTAGTGTATGTCAGTGGGTCAAAGTGCCAGAGTTTAAAATAGATGTAAACGACTGTTTCAATTTCAACTCTGAAATGGTAGCATAATCAGAAATACGGAGACATTTATTCTAATTCTTTCTTCTTTACCATACGTTTTAAACTGTGGTGAATAAAAAACACTCTTCCTGACAAAGCAATAAAGAGAGAATAAAGTAAATATGTAGAGGGAGATAGAAAGTAAACAGTCGACTCTCATCCTGTCACTATGGTTACAGAGAGCCTTACTGTCATCCCAGTTAATATGTTACACTGACCTGACTGCTGTATGTACAGGGTCATAAAGTCATTTTGATACAGACGTTGCTGGACTGATATTTTGTGCAGATCAAAACATTAAAAAAACCTACGTTTGGTGGATAAATACACTGTTTGTTGAAATTTGAAAGAAATGTTTTTTCAGACATATTTTTTAACAATTCTTTACAAATTGGTCATAAGGGACCAATACTCATCTATCACTCGTGAAGACGATAAAGTTTACAAAAAAAGTCTAATTTTTATAGACAAAAGAACTGGTTTCCATTTCAAGTGATCAGCCAAATCAGTTTATTAGAATAGAAAAAAACAAACATACATACAAATATTTATCACCTTCCTGGGATCTCAACATCCTAAGGAGGCCCAATTGAAGATGTTTTCATCAAGTGCTTAAAATAACTAAGAATACTGAATGAACACAGTTTTAAAAAATGAAATATTCAGCCTCCAACCTAGCAGAACTACATAATGATAATAATGCAACTTCACTGAAAATATGTCCCTCTGCATTTAACCCTACTCAGGCTGTGGCGGATTGCCTCTCGACTGCCCCCAGGGAGCATCCTGAGGTTAAGGGTCTTAGTCAGGGACCAAGAGAGGTGGTCTATCATTCAAATTGGGAATCCCTACAGGATGCAAACATCCTGCTCCCTCACCACAAGGCGTCTACTTCTCAATAAGATGAGGAATCTGATCAAATGGAGTAATAAACTTGGGGAAAAAAATCTGAATACATGGAAAGTTTAAACCTTTTTGTTGGCCATTTATTGAACATACTTCTAATCATGCCTTAAGGGCATTGAAGCTCTGATTAGCTGATGCTAGTGGGTATTAATTAGAGATACAATCAGTCATATACAGCACTTGACTGAGTACCATGAAAAGGACAACTTACTTTCTGAACTTTGTTTGCAAAATACAATATATAAAGAACATGTCAATATTATTAGTGTCTTCATTATTTTAAAATAAATTACAGGTTACCACTGTGCTTGAATATCAGCTGCTATGAAGAATACCATAACAGGATACATGATACATTTGCACCTCAAGGTATTTTAATAGCATTTTATTAATATTGACATTTCTCTTCATTTCAGTTGAGAAATTAGGCTAAAAATGAGAATGAGATTACATATCGCATTCCTTTTGCACTCATAAATTTTTCAACAACATTTTAAGATTTATGTAAATTTATTACATAACAAATTCCCATGTACATATTTTAAAATAGTTTTAACACAAACCTAATGGATAAAACTTACATGATTTATATATGTTTGTATAATAAAGCGCATTATTTAAAATACTTTATAATCAGGTTTATGTATCTAGTATTAACAAAGAAAACTTGCTCAAAATTAATATTAAAGGATGTATTTATTTCAAAAACATAACGTTTATTGTTTGAATTGCATAAATCACTACACAATTCAAACAAATAAACTTTATGTATTTGAAATAAATACACTTTTTTAATTCTAATTACATAAACCTGACTTGTATGTATTTTATGTAAATAAGCTATATTAAATTAACGAATATGCATAATGTAAGGTTTATTTAACAGTTTTGTGTTACAGTTATCTAAAAAAAATAATTGGGAATTCGTTATGTAACAAAATTACATAAATATTAGAATAGGGGTGAAATATTTCTGTGAGAGAAGCTGACATGGTTTGAAAATACAGTATATTTCTCAGAGTGTCGCTGCCGAGAAATTTCCCCGTCGGCTGTAGACTGTAAGACTGTTCAGCTGTTAAACAAGTGCAGTCAATTATTCTGTCGTCTGACCGCGTGTATTGAAACAGTTTCTATACAGCATAAATACTTACCTTTTGTAGCTCTGACTGCCTTTCAGTTTCTGTGCAGCTGCCTCACAAAGAAAACGGCACAGAATAACCCTCTGGAAACAAGGTGCTCTCTGCTCACCATTGTGCAGCTTAATGTTCGGACCTAGAGGTTAAGAAGTGGCGATGGAGTCTGCAGCGGCGAGGCTGCCCACTCTGCGACACTGAGATTCATACAACAATAGGCTTTTCATACTGACCTCTGGCTGGAAAATAGGCTTAATGTCCGCAGAGCAGCAGAGCGACTGACTGTGTTTACCTTTCACATCCCAACACATAAAGAAATAGTCTCCTAAACTGTGGTGTTTAAAGTCACAAAGGCCAACACAGTTTGATCTGCAGTGTGACCACTCGAGCTGACACTCGACCTGCGAGCCATTCATGCGGGGAAGTGTGAGGCCCACGATGCAGCCTTGAAGAAGTTGTGACTTTGCTGCAGGGCCTCTGGGCTAATCTGGTATGATGGACAGACAGAAACACAGTCAGACAGGTGACCAGCGATAACGTGTCAGACTGATGCCATGGTGAGAGAGCAATGTTAGCGCAAGTGTCAACTTTGACCTCCTCATTTAATGATTGCTTGTAATGTCTCTGTCTGTTCGGCCAGAGACGCAAAAGCAGAAAAGAGCTGAAATGTAAAGATTGTTCATGCAGCTTGGATCCAGACACACAGCACTTCAACTTTTCTATTGTGTGTTAACAGTCAGCCGGGCACTGCCCACTATCGTGCACCTGGGTAATCAGCGCATGGGAAACTTAGACTGCGGTAGCATCCAGGACTTCTCCTAAAAAGCTCCTGACAAGCAGATGGCTACTGCTACTGCTGCTGGTGCTGCCTGATTTACTATAGATTAGCTGGTATACTTTTAAGTAGGGGTTTCAAGGAACAAGTGTTTGAACAGAAAATGTTCTGTACAGCCCTTTTAGTCGGCATGCGCACATATCAATCAAAACCCCATGCACAATGTTTATGTGTGGATCTATTGCAAAGTTCTAGCTCTTTAGGGAGAAGTTCAGGTGATCAGTTCTTAACCTTAAGCCCAGTTGCACTTAGTTAATAATGATAATGTGTTAAAGCACTCTATCTTTAATGGCTCCAAAAAAAAAAAAATGTGGCATGACCTTAAACGAACCCTTAATCCT
>NW_015151541.1:165895-191898 GCF_000732505.1 Cyprinodon variegatus | reverse complement strand
ATCCTCACAACTGCTCAATGGGGCTGATTCATAACAATTCTGCAAACAGAAGTGGGAAAAATGTCCCCATTTTCATCAAGTGGTAAAGCTTTATTTTCACTTGGTTTAATTTTGTAAAACGTCCTCTTTAGGGAACCTTTTGTTGTCCGATTGTTAATCAATTAATCAAAAAATAATCGACGGATTAATCAATTTGCAAACTAATCGTTACATGCAGCCCTACCAATGGCCAATTATCACAAGTGCTTGATGACAGCTGTGGCTATAAAGGAAGTTAAACCAGTAATATGATTCAGCAGCAGCTAACTTTATATAAGGAGTTCGATATTGATAGCTTCTCTTCCTTATTGTTTGATAATCTGAAATATAAGAGAAACTTTTTAATATTACTGCAAATAGCATAGCACACCTTTGACCTTTTAAGTTTTTATTTTACAAAGTTCAGGTGTCTTAGCAACTTACATAATTATCATAAACTATCAGCACATGCACAGTTAATAAACTCTGCACAACCCTTAGTTTGTCATGCAGGCACCGAGACACAGATGTATGAGTGAAGGGGAGAGTTTATATTTAATCCCAGCAGTTTAACAACCAATTTCAAACCTCATATACTGCTACCTTTAAAGCAGACAAGTTTTTTAGCTAATCTTTTCTGCAGACATTACCCAAGTGCTGACAGCATGATCATTACTGCAGCTGAATGTCTATGTGTGTAATCTGTGTGTCTTTGTACTTCTGGATTATCAGATTAACTCTTCTGTCTGATGTAACTCTGAGTCACCACATGAAGTGAACGTGAACAGTCTTGATAGAAATAATTAGGGGAGTCTCGATACAACTTTATCATTTCATATTCGATAGCGACATTGCAGCTTTGAGTGTTGATCGTTACCGATATTGACCTGATACGGGTCAATTAATCATCCAGTGTGAATCATAAATACTTTATGATTTATTCTGCAGTGTGGAATGACAGAAAAGGCTTGACCAAGTGATATTTTTCAAACAAAGAACGATACTTGAAACCATCAGGTATGAGAACAACTGATGCTTTTCTTATTCACCAAAGAGTTGCATAAACTTTAAACAAAAGTGGATAGAAACAAAGTATTTCTATGAGTTTTCTAATATCTGAGATTTTAAAGGGTTTTAGAGGCGGCATATATTCCGCCATTTATTTTATTGTGGTATCTGACCATCCATCTCCATCTATCTTCTACCAGGGTCGCCAGTCTGTCGTAGGGAATGATATCAGACAAATATCTGATTAATATCAGATTGGCACGCCCCTAGAGATACTGCAACATTAATACAGATGCAACGTTAGGCTGAGCAGCTGTTTGTCTATTTTATTTCAACTCTGATATTACTAATAACAGCTGATACAGTATCTGAGAAACCTTCCAAAAGACAAATGTAAGACCCTTGAATGTTTTCCTTGAACACCTTTAAATGTGACTATGACGCCTGATTATTTGATGCAATTACAGCGCAAATTTGAAATGAGTTTTGCTTCATTTTATTTTGGACAAATTGTCTTGTACAAGTAAACAAGGATTTTATAAAGCCATCTTAGCAATTTCAATTCAAGTCAGTTATTTTTGTATCCATTCATACATCATATTCTTTTAAATAGTCAGATTTCCAAAGTGATGTGTTATATTTACATGTACATGTTGTCCATGATGGAGTCTCCATCTATGAATTTATTTTTAGATATTTCTGAAGTAGTCACACTGTCAGTGATTTAAGGATGAAAGCAGGGATGAATTGTTAAAGGGAAGGACTGGAAGGTGGAAGTGGATAAATGGATGGCTACAGATTTTAGCTGATAAAAATACAAATATTTCTATTTGTGAAATGCTTTTATATTCCAAACATCTTCAGACTTTTGGGGGAAATCATGTTAATGATTCTTTAACTAGGAAGAAACCTGTTTGCTAACCAGAATAAGTATATAACCTAATTCAGCGTTAAAACTGATAAAAACAGACACGAACGAGGATTAAATATTGATGCATTACATCATATCTAAAGGAGAAGGAGATTGAGTTCTTTCCAGCTGCATCACTCAGCAGAATGTGTATAATCATCTTACAAAGAGGCAATTACAGATGCACTGAGTCATGTTTCCATTGCTTATGTTTCTTATGTAAGGCAGGCAATCCAGCTATTAGCTTGGACTGTCTGCAAATCTATCAGTTTGGTTTTATTTGTAAAAGCGACCTAAAACGATTTTTCAAAACCATGAAAAAAAAACATTGAAATCACTGCCTCGGAATTGGCTAAAGGTTTTCAAACTGATCAGTTTTAATGTTACCTGATAGCAGTTCTTTCAGAGTGTTGTACCAGGAGTGAGTATGTTCTGCAGAGGCGTTGTGGAGGTGCAGTGTGTCCTCCTCCAGCCGCCTCCCTCTCCTCCTGCAGTGGAAGAGAGCAAGGCCGAGTACGGCTCCCCCCGACTGCTGGGTCGCGGCTCGCCTCCGTTTCACCTTCACGGCGAAAACGTCCTGCAGCAGCACCGCACCTGCCTCCAGCACGGTCCCATCGCCTGGAGAGAGATGCAATACATGAACACACATATGGAGCTAGCTCCATACATACACACAATGCTCATTTAGACAAAAGCTGTAACAGGTGCATGAGATCTGGAGACAGATCTACAGATTAAAAATACTGATATTTCATCTAACATGTGTTAACTTAGTTAATTGTTAAAACACTTCTAAGCACAAGATGGGGAGGTTATCATACATCATATAGTAAACACTGAGTTCAAAAAATGACTAATATTGTATACGTATGTATAAACACATATATTTATACACTACTTATTCTAACTCTGACCTTTATGCTAGCTGTAGAACGAATGGTCAAACTGCTGCCAGTTACATAACATCATCTGTAGAATTATTCACTAATCTACTGACCGGCGTATTGTTTAGTCACATCCTCCAATCATCCATCTTAATCAGGATGGGGATCGGAAATCTGATTGGTCCACGTCATATAAACCATCTAATTCACTCAGGATCCTGTCAGCAGAGTTAATGTTGCACACGGAGTTACATAACACTCACATTTTATTCATAGTACACACATGATATGTCAGTTTTAGGCTGATTAAGCCTGCTGCTGCTGTCTGAAAAGAACAGCCCTTTGAAACGATCAATGCATAAATAAACTAGGAAAGCAGTGCGAAAGCGCAGACCTCCACCAAGTAGCTTAATTCCCCGACATTTTGTGACTTCCACCTTAAGTTAATACCTGTATTCACAGAATTAGAATTTTTTTTATAGATTGTTCCTTGGACTGATTTGCACCTTTGTTAAGAATTTTATTAAAATCCGTTCATAACCATTCAAGTTATTCTGTACACAGACAGACACATACACATACACACACATACTCGTTCTGCCATTGTAGTGAGGACCATATTGACTCCCATTGACTTCTATTGATTATCAGTCATTTCCAACCCTTTCTATGCCGTAACCCTAAAACTAACCCTAAACCTAACCATTACCAATGCATACCTCACCCTACCTGTAATCCTAAACAATTGAAACCTTAGCCCTAAACCTAACCGTTAGCAAAATATCATGTGAGGACCGGCAAAATATACTCACTTTGCAACAACTGGTCCTCAATTTGATGGTGAAACTGGAAAAATGGTCCTCACTCTGTAATTTCCCTCTGGGATTATAAAGTATGTCTGATTCTGAGTCTGACTCTGAGGACTAGACAGGTACTCACACACACACACACACACACACCCACACACACACACACACACACACACACACACATAAACTTGTGTCGCTACATTTGTGGGGCTTTTCAATTGACATCCATTAATTTCTACAGCCTAACTGTGACCCTAACCATTACGGGCTCATACCTAACCCTAATCCCAACCTAAAATCAATCACACCTAAATCCTAAACATGACCCATGCAACAAAAAAGCAATTCCAGGTGAGGGTTCCTGGCATATCATCTCAATGGTGGAGGTAACAAAAATGTATGAATAATGATAAAGTTCAAAGAACATACCTAACTAAAATATTATCAGACAGACAGACAGACAGACAGACAGACAGACAGACAGACAGACAGACAGACAGACAGATAGACAGATAGACAGATAGATAGATAGATAGATAGATAGATAGATAGATAGATAGATAGATAGATAGATAGATANTCATTCATAAACCTAAAGCACATCAAATGAATCATAATTTAGGAAGAATAAGATAAAAATATAATCAACAATTTTTTTCCCATCTTGCCAAAAATGATGACGCTGATCTATGCTGACAACAGAGATGCTGTAAACGCACAGGCGCTGGTTTCCTCCAGATGGAGATAAGTTTCCCATCATGACCTCACAACCCACTGTGTCAATACACACACACACACACACACACACACACAAACACGCCACAGTGGCAGTCCGGTCTCATGTTGACCGGGCCATGTGGTAACTGTAGGGAGTTTTGGATCATACTGTGATCACGCACATACACTAAAAAGACACAAACACAAACATATGTGTTTGTGTTACTGACGCATTTTCAGAGAACACATTATATATGACCCATTGACCACACCTTGTATCTACCGTAATCTCATCATCATGTTGTTCTTATTTCTTTAATCTTGGTTACTGAATATTATCAACTAGTATCATCTGATAGAAATCTAACTCCCCTTTATAGGCTGTTTCTCCTTATTAAAATACTTAGATGAGTATTGAAAAAAAATCAGCTTTTGCTATTGTTTTCCTAAAATGCAACAGTAGTAGGTGCAGCAAATCTATTTATCATTTGCAATCATGACCTTTTCAACAAATTAGCCAATCCAGTCTGCAAAATCTGTCTGCAGACATGCATTGGTGTGAGTTTTCCATTTAATGGCAAAGGATTGTATGATTTTTTTTTTTATTATATCAGGAAAAAATATACAATTCAAATAATATTGCTTTAGTTCCTCAGTAACTGTAGCCATAAGAAGCAATAAGAGTACCATCAAAAGGCCAGATATATAACTGGCATGAACTTGAATGAAGAGAATTTAATAATATCTAACAAAAAAGATCATCCCAGTAATCCATCACCTCTAGACCTAAATGGCACTGGAAGGTTATTTGCATTTACAATTTAAAAAAATGCAATTTCGAAATTGCAGAGGCAATTAATATTTGGTCTCACAACATACCCTAAGAGTTTCAGTCCAGTCATTTTTGTGAATGTAACATGTTGGCAGAAGGAAAGATTATGGTTGCCAAAAGTTGCAGATGCACAGCAACTACATTAATGGAGCAGACCCCGATTTAAGGAGCTTTTGGACTTGTGAAGGGCTGAAAATATAAAACCTTTCAAGTCATCGTCATTGCTCATTGTTTATTTCATGTTGTTGTCCTCTGACTGATAATAATGTTTTTGTTTTTTTTGAATATTATTTTTGAATATTTTTATTTAAAGCTTTATTTATGTTGTTGGTCTTCATCCACCTTCCAGGCTCCATTATGAACCAATCTTTTTAATTGTGAAGCTTAACCAACAGCGTTACATAACGCTTTATTCTGCTTTCCCTGCCTCCTTTTTCAAATATCAGGATCTGACCCAGTATGTATTAAGAGAGGTATGCCGGATTTACATAAATCACTTTTAAGAAAATGTTATTATGTTGTTTTTTGTTGCTGGCAATCACGTAAATATGCTGTGTGATACTTTACCTTAATGGCAAAAAAGAAGGAACTAGCATCATTGCAAGGCAAAAACCTTAATGGAAAATTTTGAATCTTTTGCTATAGTCTGTTTTATTAACAGACACTTAGGAACCTGGATACAGGAAGGACCAAGTGAAACTAGAGAGAATATTTTTTGAGCCAATCCAATCCCTGGGCTGAGCGTATCAGCCGATATCCTATACCGCTTTGATTCAACTATTAAATGAATGAACCATATACCTTGCCATGTGAGTGAAAGCTTTAACCTTTAGACTTAGACTTAGACACACAAGTCTAAACAAAAAGACATTTCGTTAAGTACAGCTCTCTTGACTATTTCATTTTTAAAGTGCATCCTTGATATAAGCCTTTATATAAGGTAACAAATTCACACAGATTCAAATGTACTTTATATCATTTGTTTACAAGTAACAGGTATCTGATTAGTGCATCTCTAATTAAAAGGGATAGATCCCCATTTTAAAGGTGGGACAAGGGCGGGGCTTACAGGGTCAAGAGAAACATGCTAGAACCATCAGATAGCCACAGATGTGATCAGATATTGTATCTTTTTAAACAAAAATAGCACAGCAGCTAGCTGTTGAAAGATTCATCTAGCAAAATTTGATAAACGGCATCTTAAAACATTGCTATGGTGCGGCCGCTAGCTTGACTTTTATCCTTCATAGAAAATCGGCATTGCATTATGGGTAATTCTGGCACCCCCATGTAAACTCTCGCTTCTTGTGCTGCGATTGTTCCAGACTATTTTAGACAGGAGAATGTGAATTTCTTGGCTCCCTAAAGGCTCAGTTATGTTGCAGCACATACATTTCAATTGAGCTTTTATGCTCTGAGTAGCTTTTCCCCCTGTTCCTATTATTCTGGCCAGTTTGAGGTAGGCATTTACAGCATACATTGCAAGCCTAAAACACCACAAAACACGACAATGTAGAAAAAACAGCTTTTTCTTCTGTTTTTAAACGTCTTTGTGTCATCCAAGAGGGACAGAAACTTATATCCAAGAGTTTTTCACACACTGTTAATTACTGTGATAGTTATAGGCCGAATCAAGATGTCTCTAGATGTTTGTATTTACGAGCACTCGTCAGTAGAAGCTATTACTCGTCCATTGTTTTTTATAAGCATGGCCCTTGTCTACATAGTTACAAATTTTGCCAAGTGTCCTACGCAGAAAATCAGGCCTCGGGGAGGCGTGTGGATTCCAAGATGACATCGTTGGGCTGCCCAGATCTCGTCGACGCGTCAGTCATAACCCAGGCTTATCACTGATCCATACTTTAGAGATCATTAATACCTTTTTAAATGACCTTGAAGTATTGCAAGGATTAGGTTGGTGAAGGTCATTCTACTCTTTCAACATTTCCTACTTTTTACAGATTTCTGTAATCTCAAACCAAATCTTCAGGTAAGATTAAAGAAATATCTGATGATTTCAAATGCTGAAAACCTTGTGGGAATCTGAGAGTTAAAGGGGCTATCTTCATTTTCACCCAGAAACTGCAGTTAACACTTTGTAACTCTAATCTAGATCATCGCAATAATCATTAATATAACATGTTAACACAGGTTAAAATGTCAATTCTGCTATTGTTGTACCTTGTTTATTTTAAATCCTGTGATACAGCGACTGTGCTCAAACACACAAACTCTATGGATACAAGGCTAAAAAGAAATGATTGGAACACTGTTGATTATATCTAGAATAACTCAAAACTAATATTAACAAAAACTGGAATTGGAAATTGTCCGCATCTAAACAAAATAAGGTTTTACATCTGAAATTTGTCTCTGCCAACTTAAGTCAACTGAAATTCCCCCTTATTTTGTAGTTTTTTTTAAACTAAACAACTCTTCTTTGCCACACAAAGTCTCTTCTGCCACAGCGCAAAATACAACAACTGTATCTGACAGCTCAGGTTTCGCTTTCCTAACATAAATGGATAAGACCGATTCCTGTTTAGAAATAAACAAGAGCAGATGATCCATTTATACAGAAATATCTCATCAACACGCAGAAACACACACACACACAGCGTGCTAACAGACTGCTTATGTGTATGTGTGCGTTAATCTCCTCACACTGAGAGACTCTAATAACCCCCCACGGGCCAAACCAACTGCTCTCTAGTGCTGCCAACGCACACATACACACAGTGCTGGCTTAATGACATTAGCTTGGATGAAATACAACAAAACAGATTGGCTTCAGACACACAAACACATTGAATTTACACCTTCATCTTGCTTCACTAACCAGTTCAGACTGAATGGTTTCCAAGTAAAAATCTAACACACAACAGGAAAGCTCTAAATAGGAGCAAAAACAGTAGCTAACTAATACAGAAATGGGACGAAACTGGCTTGTTGGGCCCCTTTAAATCTATCAAATGGTATGTTTTTAACCCATTCAGTTTAATCCATACACACTTGACAAAATTACACACCAGGTGTGGTCTTTAGATGCAATTAAAACCAATTCAAGAGGTGAAATACATTATTAGGAGGCATTAAACTTGAAATATAAATTACATTATCCTACCAAATATTGCATCTAAGCAGTCCATTGGGGTAAATAATGCACTGATGTTGTGATCTCAGCTGTTTGCAGCTCTAAATTAAGCTGATAGCATCTCTGTCTAAAATTAAAGTGAAAATAAACTTTTCTGAGCTTTTAACTATGTTATACTGCTTCTTAAATCCACATGGTGCATTTTTATTCATTCATGTCTGAGTAATCCTCATGAATTCTGATCTGTTACAAGCCGCCCCTACCTTTCCTGTCAAAACAAGCCAATAGGGCCTGTGTACTGTATGTAGAGCTGCCCTCTCCAGGAAGCACCTACCTAGACCGCGCTGTGCCTGCACTGTAAAAACCCACCTTTCTCTGAGAGAGAGTTGATGTAAGAAAGAGCGGGATGATTCTGGTAACAAAACTGAGTTCAGCTACACCCGCCCAAAGTACATATACCAAAATGGTGCCCAATCAGCCCTCTTACCTCACTGGTGTCATGTGACTTGTTAGTGTTACAAAGTCTCAGGTGTGAGTGGGGAGCAGGTGTGCTAAATTTGAGATACTTTATGGGTGTAATGCCTTCTGAGACCAAATGGCTTCCTACAAATGCAGTCACAGCTACAAAGCATCTTTTTAAGACAATGAGCAGGGTGTGATTTATTCATGCTTTAGCCTTTATAAGCTGTTAAATATGACTGGGCTATGATGTGAATATTTTATTCATGAATTCAGATAGTTTGATTTATCCTCTCCATAACAGCATCAGCTACTTTCAAACGTACAGGCGCAGTTTTTCCTATTACAGAAGAAAAGCACAGTGTAAAGCCTGGCCCCGTTGTTACCCACCTGTGGGACTCTCCGGGATGATCGGAGTCCAGGTCAGTTTGATTCTTGTGAGCAGGACGTCATGGCTCTTTTTCCCCACTTTGAAGATGCCTCGCATCAACACGCTCTCACTGAAAATTAGAAATGAAAGAGATAGTTTAATTTTACTTCAATCAACAAGATAGTTTTTGCAAATATCCCTCTTTGAACTGTTTGATAGAGTAGCCATTGAACCATACAGATAATTAATGGGGACTCTTCACTGAATAATCTGGCAGGAGAACTCCTGATCAAAATGTTGATATCAGACAAGAAGTTACAATATGCAAATGTTGAAAGGAAGAAACAGTTGAAAGAGGGTTTCATTTTATCTTCTGTCAGCTATTCACACTATTCATTCCAGCAGTGTCAAGGTTGTCGAGCACGGTTGCCAAGGTCTCAGTGAGAAAATAATTTCTTTAAACATGCTGAGGGGTAGGTATAAAAAAAAAAAAAGGTCGACTGGAAGAAAAGGCAGAGCATCAACCTAAATAAAGGTTGTTACTGATGCTGGGAGCAGCCCAGTAACCCTAGGATGGCATCTCGGAAAGAAGAAATAAAATGTATCTAAGGCTTCACCGCGTTCCACACCACAAACACGCCCATATGGACTATGAAAATGGGCACCAATAAGGGCCTAAAAGGATGGGAAAAAATAGTTTTATTCTGTAATGAGAATAAAAAAAAAATCACCTGGATGGTTCTGACATCTTCCAGAATTTCTGAATATTGAAGTACTGTATATATAATATTACTACAACGTGATCATCCAATTTCTCAGAACTGTTTATCCAAAGGTATTTGATAGATAGATATTTGAAATAAATATTAACTTATATTTGTACATTTTTATTAATAGTAATACAATAGAAATTTATTTATCTATTTCTCCTATTATTTTTTAATATTATTTTGTAACTGACAAATAGAATATTCTTTGAGTTATTTTAATCTTTGATTACGCAATCTATTTTAATTTCTAATGTTTGTTAGTTGTTCTTGTAACTATCAGCACCATTTTTTGTGATTACTAATACATGACTTTACTAATGCTTAGTGTTCTTTTAAAATAAAGTAAAGAAGTAAATTTGGTTCAATTAATCGAATAAGAAGGAGAAAACTCTCAATATCTAAGATAGGATTTTTCACTTGCATTCTTTACAGATGATGTTTAATGAAGAAATATTGAAGATTTTTCAGCATTCTTTTGAATAAACCAGCGGATTTATCTTAGTTTGGACCATCAGCTTCTGTAGTAAACATTTCATCACTGTGCATTCATCAAGCTATTCAGCAGCAAAACATGGCAAACAGGTCTAACCTAATGATTCCTCAGAGAGTTTTGGGAATCTGAGAGATGCTTTTCTTGTAAACTACAGTGTGAACACAGAGCGTAATCAATTAATCGTTCAATACAAATTGCCCACTGTGCTGATTTACAGAATAATGAATACACAGACAGCCACAAGATGTGGTTAGCATTGTTAAAATCTTTTTAAAAATACAATAATATCATTGTATCATTAATTAATTGTAAAGTTCTGAGTTGGAGAAAGAAGCCAAGTTTTTACCAATAAATGGCCCCACTTACTGTTTTTACACCTTGTTAGAGCAAATTGAAAAAGTTTTCCTTAAACTGAATTTTATAAAAATGTATTTTAAAACAATTAATTTGTTTAGGTTATTTTCTATCAAAGGCATACAACAGATAATTTAATGAAATAAGAGAGTTGCTAAGTCATGATTGTCTTGCTGAGCATAACCAGATGATATTTATTTGTGATAAAAGAAATCGTCTCTGATCGTGAAGAGTGTCCATCCTGGCAGAAAACAACAGATCTAAGTTTCTAGGTTTTAAATGTATTTTTGCAGGCTTACTTTAAAACGAAAGATTTTATATACACATTTTCCTAGTTGGTTTTGTTTCTGTAATTACAAAAGATAAAAACTAGAAACACATTTCATTTAGTTACTTAAATTGATGGTGTTAAGAAAAAAATATTAAAATTATTATTGGAATATGTCAAATTTTAACCCATTTTTTTTTTAAATATGTAAAGAATGTATTTATCAAGGCCCTAATTTGCACAATTTCTACCTTTAATATGACTCTTTCAACAAAAGGGAGAAATATTAAACACAGGTTTTGGGCTCAAATCAAATATTTTGTTTCCTCATTGTAAGAAAAACAATTCCATTAAAAGAAAAAATAAATAATAATAATAAACATTGAACTTTTTTTCTCTGTGAATTAATATTATGGTGAAAAAACTGATAGAAAGATTGTGTTAGATTATTCTACAAATTTAAGAAAACTTTTTCTGAAAGTCTAAATGTTTTGGTTTGTCGCTTGTTGCATCTTGCAGCATCTTCTATTTCTGTAATGAGGGAATGTAATTATTTAGCATCAAATTGAACAGTCATTGATTTAACAGATTAATGTGACAATACCTAGTGCCTAAAACATGAGGGTAAAATCAACCCTAATCAGTGTAATATGCAATCTAATCTATGGAGGATGGGTTAAGGTAGAATACTACTTCCGGTCGCACGTTCCGTTATGGCAGGGCTTTTATTTTGAAAGAGTTCCATAAGGGGCATGTCTGCGTTAAACTTTACCGCTTTTATTATTTAAGTATCTTTTTAAAAAGGATCTGAGGAACTTAATGTAGCTACTACTCACCCCGGTTCCTCTTCCCTCTCCACCTGCTCCTCCTCCTCCTCCTTCTCCTCATTGACCCTCCGCTTCTCCTTCTTTTTCTTTTTCTTCTTCTTGCCGCTGTCTCTCATCTCTCCCTGCGCTTCAACATCCAGCTCCGACATGTTTGCACTCCCAGTTAATGAAACAAATAATAAAAATAAAAAAACAAATAAAGAAATAAGAAAAGAGCGCAGCTGAAAATTGTTTGTGTCCGATAAACAAGCAGTAAGCTGCTCAGTGTGTATTTCCGGGGTCTCGTCGCTATGGAGACAGGTAGCGGCTTCATCGGGCACGCGGTAATCTACATCCATGCTCTGTCAACTCGGGAGCGCGCATATATTTTGTTCTTTTATGGATGTTTATTTTCATTATCTTTTCAAAATGATTATATAATTTAACACTAGATATACAAATACTTTATTACTAAATTAGCTACTTGTATGAATTATATCAAGTTTGAATTCATTCAACTTTATATATACAAGTTATGCCATTAAGACCCAAGATCTCATTTCCAAGACCTCAGTTATAGCTTAATATAATAACATATGACCAGGATAAAACTAAAGTAACTCTAAAGCAGGTATAATACTTTCGTAAAATGCTCAGAGGGATACGTTCTTGTTAAAAAAATGAAATGTGTATTTGAACAAGTTGGGTAGTGACCAAATCTTAAAGGGTAAAAAAAACTGACAGCCAACACACATTGCTGCTTACTGTATATAATTTTACAGAAGCTCCCAAAAATAATAGTGGTTTCAACATACAACAAACCCAGATAGTATGTCGCCTATTCTTCAAATTATCATTTCAATTGTTGTGAAATATTTCAACCATTAAACTCTTGGGATTTGAAGATGGAAAGAATAAAAAAAGCTATGTAAATATAATATAAATAGGATTTTTTATTCAAAACACTTTGGTAGCATTAATAGGCTATCAAAATATATTTCTCCAAAACTCTTTAACAGTCAATATTCATTAAAAAAATAAAACAATAAATGCATTGATCAGCAAAAAAAATAAAAAATACAAAGGTCTTATGATTGAACCCAGGTAGAATTTGATGCATTATAATGGCCAAATGTCCCCTGCTTTTGTCATTGCAGAACTACTTACACCCTTTGACAAGAGACATGAAGAATGTCTTTCATGGCATCCAACAGTTTGATACACCTGGGTTGTTGTGTAGATGTGTGATGTTATTTAACAGACACCTGCCAGCCAATCAGGAAGCCTGGGGGTGTTGCGGTATTAATTCCATATTATGAGCCTCGGCTGAAACACTCACTCAGCATGTGTCCTGCTGACAGATGGCTGAGTTTAAATCTGCATTAATCAGTGTTATGATCAGCCAACAGACTGAAATACAAAACCCCGATCACAAAGGCTGCTTACAATACAAAGGTAATGCTCCTAATGAAACTGTTATTCTAGGATATTTTCATGCTGCAAAAAGACTAACCTGCATTATGTATTTGCTTTTCAAGGAACTCAGTATAGATTCCACTTTCTCTTTTTCTTGATACTGAAAAAAAATAACCAGGTCTGTGATATAACAATGCTTCTTCCCCCAATATCACTTAAAAAAAGAGAAGTTTATTCCTTGTAAATCTTGTAACGTTTACAAAGAATAGGTATATCTGTGACTAACAGAGCTCAGTTATTGGCTTATACCAAGGAAAAACTTGATAGTACATCTTGGTTGATGCCCAAGAGTTTTTTTTGTTTTGTTTTTTAGCTTTTTTTGTGTTTCTATTTGGTTATAGCTGAAATAGCTTTAAAGAAACAGTAGAAAGTGCAATAACACGGTCTTCACTATTGCACTAGTGAGCTAAAAAACAACAACAATTGTCTAGTTTTCTTCTTTATGCCAGACACCAACCTTGGACACACACTAATGTAGGATGGTAACCCAGAACTCAACCAGGAGTTGTGGCAACTCAATGAAAATGGTTGTATTTTCAACTCTGGCAACAAAGACAAGGTCCAAGCTGATACTTGACTATTTTAGTGCGGAGTGCAGAATGACCACTACATCCTCTCTGCTACCAAATTCTAGAGCTGACTTCTTATGCATCTACCCAGAATTCTAAGGTTTAAAGACCTGGGGAAGTCCGTGCTTGCAGAATCTGGTTTTTATGTCACTAATTATAAAGGTTGCCTATTACAACCCATGATTTTATCCCTAACTTTGCACATAATAAGCTACATATTCACTTGAAAGAAAACACATTTAATGACTTTTTCCACAATTTTTTACCCTAAAGCTAAACATTTAGGGAACATATCAAACCATAATATATTTAACTTTAATTTTTTTTGACAAATGAATCAACTAATAAAACTGATTATGTTGAAAAATGGCAGCCAAATTACTGTATTTTCCTTCAGAAATACAGCAGGATTGTCAAATGTTTTCTTTATCACTTGAAAAATAGTTTTATTTTTTCCCTGCATTCAGTTGGTGAAAAACATTGCATTCAGTTGGTGAAAAACATCCCATTTCAACAGGGAGGGTAAATGGTGGGATATGGCCACCATATTGTCCCAGTTGACTTACACACACACACACACACACACACAATCAAACAGTAGGACATTAGAGTGTGAGTCTGAGCTAAGTGTGTGTTTGGGTGTGGGGCTCTCATGCATAAACAAGATCATTTTCATAAATTAAAATCTCGCCTGCAGAACGAACATCTGTGCCCCTCACACACACACACACACACATGCACACACCCACACACCAATCACTGTTTTGTCCTTCATAAAGTATGATAGTGTTGTTTATAGGGTTCACTCAGCAAGGAAATCGGTAGGATTTTAATTTCTGTCAACTGGAAATGTTCGCAATCCTTAAATCATCTGAATAAAAGGGCTTATATATTTTAGATTTTTCTGAAATAAGAATGGCAAACACAATTATCTTTTATCATTTATTATCATATTGCAACTATGGGTATGTTTTGTAAATAAAAGCTCTGAAGAAACTAAGAGAATCTGTCCAAACCATTGTTTTTTGTAATGTTGCAAAAAAATAAAAATGAGTCATACAGGTGAATCACATTGATTTTCTTTTAATAAAAGGCTTTTATAAACATCTATCTTATAAAATATGAACAAGAGTCACATGAAATTATAACATAATGCTACAGAAACCATATAAAAAGCAAAACACTTAGAAACAACATGAACACTTCAGCCTGACACCGGCGCAAGTTCGCCTCTCACACAATGACCCCAAAAAAATAGAGAAATCTTTTAACATTTGGAATCAGCGGCTGACCATTAGTTCAGCCTTCAACAAAATTGCATAGTTTTCTCCAGATTATTGCTCATTGATTGTTGCTTTTTTTTTTTTTTTTATGATAATATGGACTCTGACAAGACATTCAAGGAGCGTCTCCTGTCAGGTGAAGCGCTATAAAGAAGGTTATGGCATTGTTGAATTGCCATCAAAAAGAGGAGTTAAAGACAGATGTGGACAGAAAGATGAACAGCAAGAAGAGACCGAAAGACAGCGATTAAGTGATAGTCTTCGCAAATCATGGTCTGTCTGTCTACATCAGTCTAACTGTCCATCATCCTCATGAGTCATGAAAGATGGCATTTAACTGGGCATTCATAAGCCGCTCGTGGTGCGAGTGTCCGTCAAATCCCATCAGTTGTTCCACCTGCAGCTCACCGCACCGCGGGTTGGGCCCCCCGCTGCCATAGATGGGGGGATGGCCACCAGCTCCTCCAGCTCCGTAGTGCACACCGAAAGAAAAGCTCTTGTCATATTCGGAGGCTGGAACAGGCTCATGCTTGAAGGATGAGAAGTTACCATTGATGCTCAACGGTGGACTGAGAGGGGGATCGAACGCCGGGGCATCTGACACCAGGACTCCATCGAAGAACGGTTCCAAGGAGCCGTATGGCTGACCTTTGACCTGGTGGAAGATGTGAGAGGGGTCCATGGTGCCGTAGGGGGGGCTGGGCAAACCGGCTGTGAGTCCAGGGCTCTGGTAGGAGAAATGTCCAGGATATGCGGCGGCACCAGCAGGGGGAAGGTGTGGGGGCATGTCTGGTGTCTGCTCTGGAAGGAAGGTCCGAGGGTTCAGCTGAAGGCAGCCCGCCACCAGGTTAGTGGTCGGCTGAGACAGACCTGGGAACACAGAGGGAGTGATAGGTCAGTATTTATCAGTGATATGAAGCGTAATGCGATCTATAACTCAACCCTGTCTCCTGAAGAATGTTGAGTGGCTTTCATCATTTCTCTATATGTTGGCGTTCCTCTAAGCTGTTAATATGAGCCCTGCATTTTTGGGGAGCGTTAATCTAGAAACCTTGATTCATCTATGTTTATAACTCTTAAAAAAAAAAGGAAATAGTTCTTAAGTTGCTCTGTGGTGTTGATGGAGTTAAGTCTGGAATACAGGTTGACTTCTAACAAACTTTGTTTTCAGAAAGGCAACAAACAATATGTAAATACTATGAGAATATAATGAAGAGCTATGCACTGGCAGCAATATGTGAGAATTTGCTATATATAAAATCATTCTGGGAAATCAAACCTTAGATTTATATGATCACTGTTTAGAATTCTGATTTCTTTATTCTATTTGTAAAAACCAAAGCAATGTGAGTGTTATTAGTGTAATGCATTTTCTCAATTTGTGAAAACAAAAAAAGATGGACTATTAGTTTTTGCTAAATTCTACACTCATTCACCAACAAACCAAATCTTAAATATTCACCAACTTCCAATAGATATAATACCACTTCTTAGTTTAGTGGTTAATGATTATAAATTTTAACTATTGTTGAGTAAGTGTCAGTAAATAAGTCGTGATTATGAGCATTGACATCTGATAACTTCCTCAAAGCTAAAACAATTATTTAAAAAAGTTGACATATTAAGCTGATTATAAATGTTGTGTATTTTAATTATTTATATATATCATGTATTTTCTATTTGCCAGGAAACCGGACTGTAGAGCTTCTGACCTTTGCAGAGCGCCTGGACGAAACTCATGAGGTCGGGGGCCTTGCCAGAGCGTAGGATCTCACTAAGAGCCCAGATGTAGTTCTTGGCGAGGCGCAGCGTCTCGATCTTGGACAGTTTCTGAGTTTTGGAGTAACAAGGGACAACTTTTCGGAGACTCTCCAAAGCGTCGTTCAGCCCGTGCATGCGGTTCCTCTCCCGGGCGTTGGCTTTCATCCGACGAATCTTAAACCTGCACAGACAGACAGGGGTATTTAAGAGGTTTATAAAAGGGATCCAACTTTGGCATTCTCAGATTTAGGCAGTATGGCTCCCTGCCCAGGGCGGAATGGGTTAGGGGGCATCATCAACTGAAAACCAGTTACTTGCTTAACAAGTCTGCGTTGTGTGTAGAAGAAACTTCATTGCAGCAATAATTTCAGTATTAAATTTAAATTGTTTTTTCTCCCGTTTTATTGAAGAGAACCTACATTTAATCTAATTATCATCCATTCAAATTTCAAAATATTTAGTTGAGTCAAACCTCATTTGAGATGTTTTATACTAAACGTATATTATCACACACACAAATTACTAATATGAATACTTGAGCAGGAAGTTTTTAATAAATTTTAAGGTAATTCAATTTGTAAAAATAAAATTGTAAGTATATTGCAAGATGGACTTAGCCGTACAGACTGGATTGCCCAGAGCAGCACTCATAACAACCAGCCCTGTCCTAAATTTAATCTGGTCAATTCCCTCCTGTCAGAGAAACTCAAACATTTTAAAGTTTAAAAGTCAACCTGTTAGTTTAAGTATACTGTTTGATATTTTTCCCCCCACAGTTTGGTTTAAGTTTTGTTACTCAAAATACCAATTGAAAGTTACATCTAAACTTACATCTAAGCAATAACTTTCTACAGAGTTAAATATCTATAACAAAATGTCCTCCAGTAATCTGATTTTAAATGTTCTGTAAGATGTGGTTAGATTCCAAAACAGTTTCTTCCCTACTGCCATTAGACTCCTGAATGTTTTGTAGAATGGGTTACTGTATTGTATTTTATTATTATATTTATTATTATTTTTTATCATTATATTTATATATATATATATATATATATATATATATATATATATTTTTTTTATATTAGAACTGTAAATTTACAGTCATTTTTACTATTTTTCAAGGCTGCACTTTTAAAAAGATGAAATTGTCCAGTGAGCTGTTTCCAAACGAAATTTTTTTTTTGTTTTACACTTGTGTAAACAAAATGAAAAATAAAATCTGTCTGAAATCTAATGTTGTTTGCAAAGATAACTATCCACAAACAGTACAAAGAACTTAGTCTGATATAAAGTTTGACAGCTCTAAAATTTCATTCTCACATGTTTCATGACTCCAGGCTATACAAGGAATGTCACTGTTAATGAAAACAAAACTGTGATTAAAATTTCTGACAAACTTTTGTCCTCAGGCTTAGATTAAAGAAATAGATTAAAGAATCTGTTTAAAGTGATCTAATAGATAATTAAGTCATTTGTCCATATTGGCTGTATGCTGTACTCCACTGTCTGTTCATGTTATTTCCATTCTTCCTTTCTTTATTCTCCCTCATGTTCAAAGGTGGACCTTACCTCTGAAGGCGAGCCTTGGTCATCTTTTTCTTCTTCGGCCCTCTCCTCTTGGGTTTGTTCTCCCCATCTTCCTCTTCCTCCTCGTCTTCCTCATCATCATCATCCTCGTCCTCCTCCGGATGATGGAGCAGGTCATCGTCCTCCTCTTCTCCAGCTCCCACTCCGATTCCTGCTCCGTCGGTCTCTCTGTTTGCAGGGCTGCAGAGCTCATCCGACTCCACAGAGGTGTGCTCCTCCCTCACAGACCTGGTCATGATGCTGATTCTCTGCAGGAAATAAATTCATATTTGATTAAATAAAACATGTTTAAAAATGTCTATTTAATTTATATTATCAGTAAATGCAAGGACTGAATATACTTTTTTCAAACGACCGTTTTTCTGCATCATCGGGAATGTTATTTCCAGGACCTAAGCCTTTTAATACGGGTGTTTTCTACCCCTCACAAATTATTAGCACGAAATAAATCTTGAATCTTATGTGATTTAAATAATTGTGCAAAGTGCATGAAGGGAAGGACCATTTTAATTCTCCTTGGCCTTCCTAAACTAAGTGCGCACTTCAGAGGTCTGAGCGCAACAAATTGGATCAATGTGATCCTGGCGCAAAATAAACCGACCAAAAATGTTGATCATTATTAATTAATTTGATTCTACAATTTAAAAGGGATCTCTCCTTTAAAAAAAAAAAGCTAAAATAAAAATAAAATAAAATAAAGATAAGATTTAAAATAAATAGAAAAGCAATAAAAAAAAAAATAAAATAAAAAAAAAACACTGATCCAGAAAGACAAAAATGCCCTTAGGTTCTCTCCCTGCATGGTGGAGAAAATAAATAAAATAATAAAATAATAATAATAATAAATAATAATAATTAATTCTGGTGTTTAAAAATAATAATAATAACATTTAATATGGCTTTTAATCTCAAATCAGCTATTTCTCATAATCTGCTGATTTGTCCCGGAGGTGCGTGGAAACATTTGGCGTGGCTTCATTCATTTTAGCTGAACATTAATAAAGACAAACAGCGCAGAAGATCTAACTGGATGATTTAAGTCGTTTTTATGCAAACTGAAATAAAATGTTTAGCATTTAATGCTGATTTTACTAAAACATATGAATAAAAAAATTAACCATTTAACATGGAAACACTATTATTATCCATCTATTTTTTATTTAGCCTATTTTATTATTTTTTTAGAAAACTGCATTTCTGGAAACAGAAACTCTTTCAAACCAAAATATTTAGACAGTCTACAGATCAAATAAATTGTGACATTTTAGTTTCAAATATTCTTATGAAAAATAACAGTATCCTGAATTCTAAAGAGGTCAAAAATCAATTAATTGAGTCTAAAACCTACCTGTAGTTTAATGGGAGCTGCTCGTCAGTTCGCAGTCATCCCGCGCGCTCTGTCTGTGTCCGTGCGTGACTGTGCGTGATCTGATGGGTGTTTTCTGGGGACCGCGAGAGATGCTGCTGGTTTTATACTCAGCATCACAGCCACACACACACCAAATCCACGCGCGAGGGGCCGTGAGTAATTAGCATATCGAGGTCCCGCCCTCCCGGCACGCGCCATATGGTGCCTATACGTCATTAAAACGGCCCCGGGGATCACGTGACGAATCTTGTAGCCTCTCTCTCTCTCTCTCTCCTCCTTTTCTCTTTGTAGGGAAACTTGACCATCTGTCAGCACTAATACTGATATCCTCAAAATTACACCTGAGGTGATTCTGCTGTATTTGAATGATACGGCAGGAAATTAATGATAAGAGCAACACTAATGAGGACAAATAAAATAGATGATTGTCCAGGAGGATGCAAACACTTCAACATCATAGCTGTTATTTTGCGCAGAAATGCTTGTGGTGCTGAAGATGAAGATATTAAAATTTGATGTTGCAAATGTTAAAGATTTTGGAGAAATGTATGAAAGCTTGTTGTAACTTGGATTATAAACATGGAAATCACTCAGTTTATGTTTTATTTCAGCTGATTTTTCATTTCTTTTTACATCATATAAGCTTGATAACTTATGTTGTTAAAACATATACCTTTTTTGAGCCTGGTTCTGCTGGAGGTTTCTTTCTGTTAAAAGGGAGTTTTTACTCTCCACTGCCGCTACAAGCATGCCATCTATCTATTTTTCCGGGGGACAAGAAATATTTTTTATTTTTATACAGGTTAGGATGGAAAATAACACTGTTGTCATTGAATACAACTGTGATTGTCTAGGTTTCTTTTTTTTGTCGTCATAATTTTATTTTGATACATAAGAAAATGGATTTAAGTTGATTAGATCTTGGTGGTAACAATGCTTTTTTTTATATCCCTTTTAGTTCCTTTTAATGGTGAAGTATTTATGAGGAAATTGATTTTTGGGTTGTGCTTGTAAGAAACAGTTTCACACAGTTCTGAAACTAGACTGCTGGAGGAGGTAGTATGATAAAGTGGGACAACATTTAGACTACAGGAAAACAAGGCCCATGATCAATGGAAGAATGCATAAAGACATCAAAAAGAACTTCTGCAGCCAGTTGAAATCCTCCCCTCCTTCTGACCAAATTCTGTCCTCCAAGATGTCAACATTTGTTTCCTCCAGAGTTGCTTTATCAGAGAATAAAATAATTTATCTTGAGTAGAATATTTTTGTTGCTTCTTTGAATGAATAAAAATGATTTGACCCAAAATTCCCCAGATAGAGCTATAGTTTCAGTTTAAGTAAAACTTCTTTAATGTAGACTAAGCTTCATTGCTGATAGTTTCTTTGTCATTCTCATGTTAACTTCTACCTCTAAACAATTAATGGTTAATGGTATAAACTATAAACTTTCTAATATAATTGCATACTGTGAAAATAGTTTTTGTAGCTTTGGTTGTAAAAATGTGTTGAAAAGTTTTTTTTTTTTTTTCTTGTGCCTGACTTTGCTATTTTGTTATAATTTCATTTATTTGTTTCAGATATTTCGAAATATTTGATTATTTTTTGCCTCTCTTGCTACAATTGAGTTAAATTCATAACAAATGCGTACTTTTTAACTCCTGCTTGAGTCATTTTCCAGTTGACTACCTTTTAATTTTCTTGAGTGAAAATATATTGAAGTAATACATCTCTTACTGAAGTAAATTTTCAACTATCCCAACAGCATTTTAATTATTTTTCTTCTTCTTTTTTCTGTTATATATGTATTATTTCAAGAGCAAATAGATTTACTGTCAGTGACAAGGATGCCATATTCAAGGTTTTTTAGTTGGATCATGGACTGATTTTACCTCAAACAGAAAATCACAAAAAAACTGATTTATATTTTAGGTCAAATAAAAACGCTTCTTAAAGTCCTGAATGAACCTAACAAACTTTCAGCTTAAGTTGGCAAATGAAATAAACTTCTGAGTCTGTTACTTAAGAACCAACCACCAAGTATAAAGGTGTGACTTAAGAGGATAAACTGTGGTTTGAAAATTCAATATATCATTCAAAGTGAATGTTACACCCATCAGTGCAAGTTGGTCACCATTCATAGAGTGTTGGTAGATTTCCAAATTAATAATCATCACTAGAAACCCTATGCACCATATTAACATACATTACATTAAAGGGTTTTTATATCTCTGTCTTATAATAAAGAAAGATAAGATTATCCAGGTTTTGCTCAAATAGAGTTTAAATTATTCATATTTGCTGAAAGCGAGAAAAAAAAATGTGTTCAGAGAAGCTTGCCACTATTAATAAATGCTTTGGGATCCTTGGAGTTGATAAAATGCAAATGCAATTCCTAATGAAGGAACTGTTGTAGCTGAGTCTGATTTTCTGGCTTCTCTGCTTAAACAAACTGGTTACATTTTTCACACAGGATTCTCTTGGACTAGGATTTCAAGTTTGAGATGGCTACTCTGAAACAACATTCACCTTTTAAACCTAAAGCCGATTTCTAATTAACATGTTATTTATGGTCAGCATTTGAAAGATGGTCGGTTTATTTCCTTATTTTGTTATGTACAGCAGTCCTTCCTGTTGCAAAATACCCAGACATCATGATCCAGACAGAATAATCTGAGAGAAATCAGAATTTCATTGGCATTTACTAGTGGTAGGAAATATGGACAATTCAATTCAATTCAGTTCAGTTTATTTCTTTAGCCCTAATTTACAACACATTCAATTTCAAGCAATTTACAGCTCACTAGATCATACAGTCTAATTGATTCAGTTATCTATTTAAGGAAAACCAGCTGATTGCATTGACTCATTGACATGAAGGCAATCCCTCACACTAAGCAATATTGTAGCGACAGTGGAGAGGAAAAACTCCCTTTTAACAGGAAGAAACCTCCAGCAGAACCAGGCTCAGTGTGAGCGGCCATCTGCAGAGGCTGGCTGGGGTTCAAGGAGACAGAAGCAGAGATATAAAAAGCAACTGTAAAAGGTGGTAACAGCTTAGCAGCAGTATGGTATTTGGTTTTAGTTATCAAGATGACAGAACAAGAGTACAGATATGGCACATGGAGAACTTGAAAAGGAGCCCTGACAGCATAGAAGAAACAATGAAAACAGGGGGAGTTTATATAGAGAGGAGACGTGATCAGTGACACGGGAAACAGACAAAGACAGATAACACATAGGGACTTGTACAGGAGGACCCTAAATTTACAAAGGTAAGAAGCTTCATACTACTACAAGACAATAAAATAAATATAACAACAGAAAACCAAACAGAAATGAAAGTAGAATTTAAATAATTCAATCTTTTAGGACTTCAGTCACAGTAAAAAGCAACACTTGATTAACTGAATATGGCAAAACCTAACTATCATAAATAACTCTAAGGATTATGAGAAACTGACAGAGATGTAGATCATGAAATAAGAACAGATTGTATGCTTTCTTTTAACAGCAGCCTATAAACTGTAGGCAGAGAGCTTCTATCATTCAGTCTAGTATTTTTCACTACAGAGGAAACATCCCTGGCAACAAAATTATTTTAAAATACTTAATACTCCTTTGATTAATTTTGTACTTTTTATTGGTTTCTGTATAACTCAGATTTATAAACTACCCTAAACCTTAACATCTACTGTGAGTTTTAAACTTTTATTTTACTAGCTTCCTGCAATGGCTGCACCACTAATGCTCATACATTAACAGGAATGACAAGAGCCCAATTTTGAAAAAATATGAATTTATTCACTGTCACCTTTTTTACAATTAAGTGAGTATTTCTGTCTCTATGTTACCATAATGAGGGAATCAGTTATATCCCATTCTGAGCTATTTGTTCGCTCAAACTGACTCAATATTAATTTTCATACTAGGTTCTTAACTGTTTTAAATGAGGTGTTCTGCCTTTCTAAACACTAAGTTTTAATTTTAATTGTACAGTGACAGCAAACATTACAGGAGGAGCTCTGATGAACCAAGCAGACAATCAACTAAAATGACCAGCTTTGACTTTTACTGTGTAAGGCTGTTTTTGTTAATATTACAGTAATCACAGCAATAAGTTTTTACATGCAGGTAGAAAAGAGACTAAACATAATTTTCACTCATTTTTAGAAATAAATTAGAAATGTCCTTCTTTATAAAAGAAACATTCACTTTATAGAGAATGCTTTATAAGCTGGACCATGAGAAGATGAAGTTTTTTTCAGAAAAGGGCGAGCATGACCTAAGTGGCTCCCGTTTAGGAAGCCAGACACGGTGAATGAGCTTTGATGATCCAGGAAGAAGGATGTGGACTTTGGAGCAGGCTGCTCAGCAGTAGAGGTTGTTATAGTGATGACAGAGTGGCTGCTAAGTGGTAACCAGGCAGCCTTGGTGGATCTGTGTATCTGTACATCAGTGTGGACCTCCTGACAGCTAATGGTTAACTTAAAATCAATCTCAGCTGTGATTTATGAAGGTAAAGCTGCAGGTGCTATCAGGAAGATTGGTAATATCAGTAATAAAAAAAAAGCATCACGGATTTCACATGGCCTCAATGTAAACATTTATCGGTAAAATATCGAGCAGAAAACAGGCATGTGTGTTTTATTTTATTTCATATGAAGTAAAGCAAACACCCAGCCCCGCCCCCTCCTACTGCTGAATAACAATCATTAGGCAGTACTGTTGGCTCTGAGTGACTGTGAGAAGAAGGTCACATCACCCTATTCATAAGAAAACACCAACAGTAGAGGATCCAGTGACCCACAAACGTCACCAGCATCAGTTTATTCTTGGAGACCTTATTTCAGACTGAAATCTGTTTACTAGGTTAGTAACACTCTATTCAGATCCCTGTTAGTGTAATAAAACACTAACAGGATTTATTTATTTTAACAGAGTGTGGTTTCCATCTAGCGGCCAGTATTAGTTACTGCATGTAAAATCGTTCTTTTTTCTGTTCTCAATCCACAAATAAGACACGGCATTGTTTGTAGTTATATATATATATATATATACATATTTATATATATACATATATATATATACACACACACACACACACACACACACACTTGTATAGAAACCTGAGTGGGGACCCTTTTTCCAATTTCTCCATGACAATGAGGACCACTTGTTGTCAAGTAGGGACATTTTGCTGGCCCCCAAAAGGTAGGTGTGGTTTTAGGGTTAGGACATAGAAAGGGTTGAAAGTGACTGAAAATCAATGGAATGGTAAACTTCCTGTACTTATATAGTGCTTTATAGCTCCAAAGCGTTTTACACTACATTCACCCATTAACGCACACACTCACACACTGAGGGTGACCATCTACATTGTTCAGTCTTTTCCAAAAGTATTGAGAATGACACAAATATTATATTTCCACATTATCTGCTGCCCTCTTGTTTTCATGGGTGTATGTCAGATTTTGTCATCACATACAGAAATATAATTGAAATCATATTGTGAGTAACAAAAGCTTTTAATGACAGTTAGAATAAGTTTATGCAGCAAGTTAATATTTGCAGTGTTGACCCCTCTTCTTCAGGACCTCTGTAATTCTCCCTGGCATGCAATGCTTGCATTTTGTCAGAATTCCTAGGTTTTCATTTGTCCACCCGTCTCTTGATGATTGACCACAAGTTTTCAATGGGATTAAGATTAGGCGAGTTTCCCTGAGCCTGTTAGATATGACCTTTGCTTTATGGCAAGGTGCTCCATCATGCTGGAAAAGGCATTGTTCATCACCAAACTGATCTTGGATGTTTGGGAGAAGTTGCTCTCAGAGGACATTCTGATACCATTCTTTATTCATGGCTGTGTTTTTAGGTAAGACTGTGAGTGAGCTGACTCCCTTGGCTGAGAAGCAACCCCACACATGAATGGTATCAGGATGCTATACAGTTGGCATGAGACAAGTCTGGTGGTAGCGCTCACCTCGTCTTCTCCGAACAAGCTGTTTTCCAGATGTCCCAAACAATCGGAAAGGGGATTGATCAGAGAACATGACTTTACCCCAGTCCTCAGCAGTCCACTCCCTGTACCTTTTGCAGAATATCAGTCTATCCCTGCTATTCTTCCTGGAGAGAAGTGGCTTCTTTGCTGCCCTCCTTGAGACCA